>NC_039366.1:158848769-159009239 GCF_003573695.1 Papaver somniferum | reverse complement strand
TTTTTTTTATCTAGACCCTTTTATAGAGCCTGAACCTGAACCACAACTAGATGTAGTTGTCTTAAACAAGGGTATGTTTGGTATCTTCTTGGTCTGTTGCAGTTTCCTCTTCTTGTGGTTAGCACTTTTTGATCTAGAAGACCCACAATTATTTTATCTACTTCTATATGATTCTATGAGGTAACTAATTCCTTCCGATGTCTGGCTGAAGACTTTAAACTTAGCACTTCTTGGGAGGTAACCCAATTTCATGCAACACGGTAATATCTTTCCTTAACTCTTTTGCTTCAAGTGGTAACAGTTTATCCTTGTTCATGCTTTTAATTTTATCTTTAGAACATTGAGGACAATGTTAGATTTAAGTTTGGGGGTATGAGAGAAACTTTTTAGTTGCAGTATAAATAAACTCCAGAGCCTAGAAATTTATGCCTATTAAGGATAGCACTAACCTATCTAAGTGGATGGAAACATCTTGGTTGTAGGAGTTGAGGAACCAATCTGATTAGATGAAAACATCTAAAGAGTCTATTCATAAAAGCACAGAGCTCAGGTGTTAGAATTAAAAAAAACGTGGTAGTTTCGCCATATCTCGTTGAATCCTAATCCTTCTGTTTTTATTTTTAAGTGATTTGGTGGGGCACGTGATTCAAGTTGTTACCTTTGCTAGGGTGAAATAGGGTGATTGAGATACCAAAAAAAAGAAAAGAATTAAGACCAGACCAACCGGAATAAATTCAATAAAGTCGACCACTAGTGCCCTTGTATATGCCAGTTGTGTTGACCTAGAGTTAGGTTTATCGACCACTGGTCCCCTTGTATATGCCAGTTGTGTTGATATTAGTCAGACCGATATCTCAATCCATTAGGATAGGTCCATCTTGGCAGAGGCCTTCAGACAGATATGGGAAACACCGTTCACTTTAAACCATCTATCTTTTCTCTTTATACATCTTCTTAATCTTTCCATGTGATTGGTTGACTCCGGTTATGATGTACAGAAACTATCTAAGTAGAGCTCTGTCACTTTATATGAATTTTAGTATGCTTGAGTGCAAACTAGTGTACATCAATTGGAATTCCGCATCAGGGTACTTCCTCCTATAATCAATGATTGTATGCCAACCAAGGAGATTCTTTAGTGCCTTCCAAGGTTCTGCATAGATAGCTAGGGTCTGGAGTAAAGGTTTTGTGGGTACACCTCTGGTAAACCCTCCCGAGACTATAACTTGGTCACTAGGGCCACCTAGTGAGTTTGAATTTTCTTTTCTAGAATAAATTTGCTCGAGGACTAGCAAATAATAAGTTTGGGGGTATTTCATATACACATTTTTGTGTCTAAGTTGTCCTCAATTTTCTATATTATTGGCCCTCGATTATGTACTAATTTTGGTGTTTTATGTGTTTGTAGGCATTTCTGGGAAATAAACATTTTTGGAAAATTCGGCTTGAAAAGTTGATTTTGGCACCCGGAAGACATTTGCTAAACGGACCCCTGCTTTGGATAAGGGGCACCTCAATTTATAAGGGGCACCTCAGTTGGAAACCTGCTACTTGCACTCCACAGATGGATAGGGATCAACCACCTTCTTCCCAAATTCAAAATCAGTTTTGGCGGGAATGTAAGTTGCAGCACGGTTCAATTAGGGTTCGAAATTTGGAAGTGATTTGATGAGATTCAATTGCTGGAATCGGTTGGATTGGGCTTGACTTAGTGAAACAGGCGTAGTCTGGTGGTTTAATTCAATGGGGATGGGCCAGATAATCAGTTTTTGATAAAACAAGAAAGTGATAAATACTCGATATTTTGTGGGATATTTTTGATGTGGAGGTGTTTCAGTGAGATTAAATCGTTGGAATTCGTTGGTCCGGCTTGTTTTGCCTTAACAGGCATCATATGGGTTTGTGGTTCGACTAAGTTTGGCTGGGTAGCTCGAGTGAAAGAAAACAGGGAAGAGGAAGTAAACTCGGCGTTGACCAGAGAATATCACGGGAAATAATGTGTAGATAGCATTCTTGCACGATTTTTATTTCACCAGAGACTCATTCTCAGCGTGTTTGGAGGATTCAGGCGTGTGGAAGAGAGAAAAAAAGAGAGAAAATCGAAATTATTCTCGTGCTGCTACAAGTAAGGAAAGAGAATTGATGAGAGTTATTACGCGTGATTTCTTTGTCCTGTTGGGTATAAAAGCGAAATATGAGAGGCGTACAAGGGGATTGCGAGAATTGGGAGGATTTAGAACATCTCAGAGGCGAGAAATTGAAAGTTGCAGAGAGTCACCATTTCTGCTGCTGCATAGCTGAAGAACACGAAGAACATACCAACAAAGACAGTCGTTTTTCTACAGTGATAACGACTCACAACGGAGGGTCGTACATCAGAGGCAGACTTATTTGCTACAGTATCAGTGACACATACTGTGTATCGTTCTGGTTTGTAACACATATAACTGTTACAAACCCGATTTTCATTATATTTCTCCCTTTTCATCATTTGTAAACCATTTTTGAGCAATAATAATGGATTTAGAGCGTGTTTCCAACATGATGATGTGCTAATTCTCTCACAACCAAGGAAATGAGGAAGCTATTTACGCATGAATAATTTGGTAACTATTATATTTTCTCTAATATTTAATTATAATTCACTCAATCACTGCTTTTGCAGAGTTTTTAATTGTTTGCATAATTTTCTTCATTAGTTGTGATTCAATTAGATAGGTTATGCTTTGATTAGATAATCTATGCTTAGGGGATACAATTAATTTTTGAGAATTTGCCTGATTATTTGTGAGCTAAGAAAATAAGGGACTTAAAGATAATTAGAGTTTTGGGTTATTTACCATCATTCATTCATGTGTAATAGTGGAATCAGTGTCTTGGTTATTTTCTCATATCTTGAAATCAAATTTTGAGTTAAGTTTTATTAAGTCTAGAATCTTTTGCTTTCACAAGCCTCAACGAACCTATTACTACAACTCAATTGAAAATCCCATCATTCCGCCAGCTTGGGAGGTAAGTTTTCCATGCCATGTTTGTAATCTGCTTCCCTTTTTTTCCACTGCTGAACCAAAAAACTTGTATTTGCTTATAGGAATTTTCAGAAGAGTACTTCTCTTTTTCATCCATTCTTTTCATTTGTAGCATTTATGTGATTTCTTCACAAGTCTCCTTGTTAAGCTTGTTGCTGAAGAACACATTGGACTTTTCCAAATTTACCATCTATCCCGAAGAAGAAGTGAATTTTTGAATTATACTTTTTAAGTTTTTGATGGACCTTGTTGTTGCTTTGGAGAACAGAATGCAGTCATCTGCAAACAACAAATGAGAAACTGTTGGCCATGTTTTTGCTAGGATGAGTGGTTCAATGATCTTTTGTTTTGCATTGTTTGTGAGAAATCTGCTGAAACCTTCCATGCAAAGAATAAAGAGATATGGAGAAATGGAGTCACCTTGTCTGAGTCCTCTTGATGGAGAGAAGAAATCCATTGGAGAACCATTAACAAGAATAGAATTTTTTGTTGTGCTTATGCAGTGATGAATAAGTTGACACCACTTTTGAGAGAAACCCAAATGAATCGTAATTTCTTGTAAGAAATCCCATTCTATTCTATCAAAAGCTTTGGCCATATCCAGTTTGATGCCAATAACACCCTGATTAGCTTTAGTAGTCTTCATATAGTGCATCATCTCATGAGCAATGATAACATTATCATGAATATTTCTGCCTGGGACATAAGCAGTCTGCTAAGGTGAAATGATCTTGTGTAGGATGCATTTTAATCTGGTAGCTAATAATTTTGTGATGGTTTTGTAAGTGAGGTTGCACAGACTTATAGGTCTCAGTTCATTGGGTTTGGTGACAATTTCTTTTTTTGGAATAAGAACTTGAAAGGTTTCATTGATGTTGGCTAGGAAAAAACCATGAACAAAAAAATTTTGAATCATTTTTGTTACCTCCCTTCCAGCTATGCTCCAAGTATGCTGGTAGAATCCTGCTTGATACCCATATGGACCTGGTGCACCCCAAGGATTGATACTGAACATTGATTCTTTGATTTCTTCTTCAGTTGGCATTTGAATTATCTTGTGGTTTTCTTCTTCAGCGACACAAGAATTAATAAGTTGAAGTATATCTGAGTCTATTCTGTGACTTGAAGAATTATAAGTGGTCTTGAAATAATTTTTAAGTAGTGAAAAAATTTCCTCCTTGGTAGAAATCCAATTTCCTTCTTCATTCAACAAAGTATCAATATGATTCCTTTTCCTCCTATAGTTAGATCTTGAATGAAAGAGTTTGTTATTTCTGTCTTCTTGTTTTATTAGATTCTCTCTACCTTGTTGATACTTGATTGTTGCTTTCTTGTCATACCACAAATTTAGTTCTGCTTCCAAGCTCTTGGTTATGTTGATGTCTTGATTATTCTTGCTCTTAGCATTCTGAATTCTTCTATGGATTTTCTTGATTCCTGTGTTGACATGCCCAAACACATGATGATTCCATTTTCCCAAAGCTTTTGTTGTTGCCTGAAGTTTTCCTGAAATGTCCATGTCTTTATTCTCACTTGCATTCCAAGTTTCTGCAATTACTACTTTACAATTGGGGTAAGTAAACCAAACTTTATAGAATCTTTTAATTTTTGGGTTTTGATTGGTTGCTGGTTGGGTATGTAGGACAATAGGTGCATGGTCAGATCCATGTGGGATGAGGTTATTTATGATTGAGTTGGGAAAAGAAAAGAACCAGTTGTTATTAGCCAAAGCTCAGTCAATTCTAGTTTTGACATTTTCTCCTATTTTTTTTGATTTTCCATGTAAATGGTGAACCTGTGAAATGGATTTCTCTCAGACCATGATAGTCTATGGTATCGTGAATAATTTTGTATGAAAGGGAGGGGTTTGTACAGAAACTTTGGTTTTCTGAAGAATGTAGAGTGATATTGAGATCTCCCAAAATGACTCAGGGGATTGATAACTTTTCTCCAAACTCCTGAATGAATTTCCATTGCTCTTGCCTTTCTTTCTTATGATGAGAACCATATAAGCAAGATAACATCCATTTTTTTCTTGAATTTGAGAACAAACAGTAAGATGCATCATGTTACTAGTAGTATGCAATATTTTGATTCCTAAGCCATCTTTACACAAGAGAGCTAACCCACCAACTTTCCCTATAGTTTCTTGACATTGTATATTAGGATATCCTAAGTGAGTTAGAAATTTTGTAACTTTTTTTGGCTTATTCTTGGTTTCAGACAAAAATATAATTTCTGGATTGTAATTAAAGATGCAATCATTTAGATTTGTCTGGTTCTCTTATTACCTATACCTTGAACATTCCAAGATAAACTTTTCATTGTTTTGTTTTTTCCCAAAATACTAGCAATGCACAATATATTTTGGGGAAGTAAAAAAACTTGAGTAGAGTAGTGCAGATAAAAAACTTCGACTACAAAGAGGAAATTTGAGTGAAAGAAAAGTTTTTGTAAAAGATGTATACCTAGTCATTCTGCCAATCTTGGTTTCCTTGATTTTGATCAATATAGTTGTCCAGTATGCTCCATAACCTAAATGGAGCCTTTCGCTATCAACTACTCCGCAACATTATTATTTATGGTCGGTATTGGGTACCAGTTTACTGAAAAAGGTTCCAACATCCATCTAAGACAGACTAAAAAGTCTTCTACCATATGTGAGCTTTGATACATTCCCCAGTAATATGACACCCTATTAGCAATGTTGATTGTTATTGATGCTATTGCACTATATTGGTATAGTTGTTGGGTTGTCGGTGATAATTCAGTAACATGAATTCGGAAATCATCGATACTTCCAAATTCATCATCACCAAATTCTTTATAAATAAATAAAAAAACACTACCTTGTCAGGTTACATTACATCCATGATATGCATCTGAAACCCACATTAGTACATGCATTCTTGTTGTCCTTTTCTTTGTTGCGTACCGCCTTTGATGAGCAAATACGCTTCTCAAGCATAAAAAAACATGTAACTAAGATGAGATTTACAACGTGACCCAGATACACCTTAGTAGTGTTATTAATATACATAAACGACCTAAATTTAAGATCGGAAATATAAAATTGTCACTGTTCTTTATCGAAATAGACTTTGTGCTCTTATCTTTCGTTCCTGGAAGATTAAAATAATATTATTTTATAATCAGAAGACCAATTTGTTTGGGAGGAAAAAAGACAAGTTCACCCTTTTAAAGCCTAAAGTGAAAAATAAAAATCAAATATCGTCTTGCTTTTTTTTCTTTTCCTCAGTAGCTTGTTTTCCCTTTTTTTTTTTTTTTTTTTTTTTTTTTTTGCAGATTAAGTCATCATTGTATTGATTAGGTAAAGTTTTTCAAACGAACTGCGTAAACGCAACTTTCATTTGAGGAGTTAAAGGAAATTACATCTAAAATGCCACCTGAGAAATAAAATTTAAATTAGGCTAAAGCCCGACCCATGGGTTATCCATACTATCAAGCCCTTAACTAAAAGAAGTTTAAATCTAGGCCCCGAAATATTAAAAGACGTTGATACTCTTATGCATCTTGCCAAGCCCATAGTTAGATAAAATTTAATTTTAGGCCCAAAATAATTAAAATATACTGTGATGATGTTCCTACCACCTCCGACCACCACCGCCAGCCATCTCCGACCACCACCACCTCCTCCGACCACCACCGTCGCCCACTGCCGCCGTTACCCGCCACCGCCAACCACCTCCTGCCACCACCGCCGACCACCACCAACATATGGATATGTACACAGAAGTTACACATGCATATGGCATGTGTATCCAGAAGTTACACATGCATATGGCATGTGTATCCAGAAGTTACACATTCATATGACATGTGCAATACAAAGTTACACTTGTATATAAATGTGTACTCAGTAGTTACACATGTGTACGCATAAGTTACACATGCGTATGGCATGTGTATCTACAAGTTTCACATGCATATGCCATGTGTATCTACAAGTTTCACATGCATATGCCATGTGCAGTGCATAGTTACACATGTCATAACAATTTCACATCAAAAGAAACATACAAAAGTTACATGTATTAACCTTAATATTTATTTACAATAATTTCTCCGTCTATCAATTATAGTAATCAGTTGTTATTGATAACAATATACGAGTTAAAACGCTTGATATGCAAAACAAAATCCTAGGAATGAGCCACCACATCCTATAATAGAATTGTTCTCATCCATTCTTGCCTTCCTCGATACCAAAATGCTTGCACATCTGCAACAAAATAAACATTTGTGGGATTAGGTTGGATGAACAAAAAGAAAGAAACAAAATTATAGAATAATTTAAAGGTGGATAACAAAGATCATAGAAAAGCATCTAATAACTCATCTTAGCATGTGTAATTAAAAGTTACACATGCACCTATCGAGTGTAACTAGGAGTTACATATGCGTCTGTCTAGCGTAGATGGAAGTTACACATGCATATGACTAGTGTACCTGGCATGTGCACTATGTTAACTATGTAATATTTCAAAGTGAGGCATAATCTTGTAAGACTATCAACTGTATAAGGAGTTATAATAGCACTACGGGGTTGAGAACAAAGAACTTCCCTTGACCTGATACTGGTACTGGTTGGCGTGTTACTACCTGTTCATTTTTCTTCACGTCCAAATCACAAGCTTTAGCACTTCTAAATGACACCTAAATAGACCTCCTTGCATCCATCTACATCTTTAATAGCTCATACACATATGAAAATGACTCAAAATACAAAGACACCATACCAGTAAAAGTAATTTGTTTACAATCAAACCATTCTCAATGTAATAGTGCTTCTTCAGCAAAATAATGCATAAAGATAATATATCAACAAAAAATATTGTCAGTGAAAAAGATAGAGTATCAATTTTTGTTTTGAGTTCTCCATCAATAAATTACTTGCAACAGCATCAGCAAGTACTCGATAGGTTAGATAAATGATTCATCCGATGATACTATATCAACAAAAGGAGTTCATGTGGTACCTACACTATATGTATTGTTGCTGGCAATAATGGTGGTCTTGAATGTTCTTCAGTTGATCCCTGAAGAAAATAGACAATGTTAATTTGTTGAAAATGGCACGACCAAATCTTTAACAAGGATGGGACACTGATTCCTGAGGATGAACAAACAAGCTCTTTCATAAGATTACAAAAACTTCAACAAATGGATACACATGCGTAAATGAGAGTTACACATTCATAAACTTTATATCACATCCAATCAACATGTGTAACTAGAAGATACACATGTTATTAGCATGTGTAACTAGAAGCTACACATGTAATTAGCATGCGAATTAAAATGAATGAAACTCATCATAAATTACTCAAGTTTCTCACCAAACAAACATAGCTTAATTTTGAATGCGAAAAGACAGATTAGATTGCAGTACCATTTTGATTTAGCTTATGCTCCATCCATGGGGTAAGCGGATTCCAAGCAACATTCGTACAATAAGAGCTTCAAAAGTGATTTCAAGCAACATTCATACAACTTATCTTGTACGAACAATATACATATTTCATACTCAACAAAAATTTTAATATCTGAAGCGCCGATTCCGAAATGTAAAAAAACAGTAAAAATTTGTGATTCAAACCTGGAAAAGTTCATGAGAAAACCGATGCAGTATCCCTGCAAGTACTGCAACATAGAATAAAATTCAAGAGGAACATTCTCCATATTCGCAAGACGGAATACAAACTCTACAAAATATGAAACTGTGAATCACATGATGCAAAATGAAGATAAGTAACATTATTGTAGTATATTCAAACGTAGCTGAAAATCACTAGTACTTTGACTCAAACATATAAAATGATGATATAAGACATAATATTTTTTTGACAACAGATACATACATTCAATTCAAACAACAATGAAATCCCCATCCTATAATGAGAAGGGACGCGAAAACCATTTCTAGGTGTGTGTGTTGAGTAGTTACCTTCCATAAAGGCATTTGTGAAGATTGACAGTGTACTCTCCAGTAACAACCTCCTTCATTTTGTTCTCAGTATTACCTGAATGACTTTTTATCTTCCATCATCTCCATTATTCTTCGCTTTGTTGTGCATAACCACATATTGTGCATCATCACATAAAAAAATCATTGATTTGTGATTCTCATTCACGATTTCATCTGGTTTTGAAATTGTTTCAGCTTCAGACCTGTTTAACAAATTGAACAACAACAATTGACGATCAAAAACAAAGAACCAGACAAATCAAACAAAATCAAAACTAAAAAACAAAATATATAGTGGATGTGTAAAGGAAAGTTACACAAGCTAATTGGATGTTTAGATGCAAGTTACACATTTTGTGCATCATCATCAAAATAGGAAACTCAATCACATGACCACTTACTTCTTACCATGATCAGAACCGTATATAACATACAAATTATACGTACTAGTTTGTCACCTGTGCTATGCACGGGTCTGCTTCTCGTTCATGAGATAATGGATTCACGTTTTAAAATTAATTTTTATTAAAACAACCAATAATCTCATGAACTTTAAAACTAATAAAACATTTAAAAAACTCATAAAAAATCAATGGAACACAAAAGAAGAAAAAAACACAATGAAAGTGACATGGACTTGAAGTTCGAAATCATCGTATACTATCACGTTTATCCTAGCTTCATAAATTGACTAAAAGTTACGCCCGTCTAATCTTTTTCCATGTTATGATATTCTTTAAAATTTTCAATATAGTTCGTCAGATGAATCCTAATCGAGATCATGATATTCTTTAAAGTTATGCTCCTCTAATCTTCAAAATATTCTCGTTTAACCGCTTAGTTTTTCATAGATTCCTCTATCTCGACTATGTGATGAGACATTTGGTATTTTATTAAGGTAACATGCACTTTGAACAATGTTTTGATTTCTTTGGTAACTTATCGACCTTTTTTGGGTTTTCTTTCTCTCTAATACACGTACCTACAAACGTTTTTACATGGAAATTATCATATATTATAAATTAGAAATTCTTTTTTAAAAAATCCGTAATTTTACATGTATATCGTGTAAGTAATTTCGACATATGTCGAGTGTCTTTAAACTCGTGAATTATAATATCTTGCGTATTTTAAATTTGTGAATACATCACATTCATTCAATTATTTGTACAATTATTGTTGTGTACTCGTAAATTCCTATTTATTAAAGATAGAGTGCGTCTCATTTTGGAGCAAAAAAATATTAGAATTAAAATAAAGTGATTATGTGGATCATGTCGGTGTTTATATGTGTTTATGTACCTTGGAACTATAGGATGAACACCTAAATAATCATTACAACATCGAATCAATATGTACCAAAAAAATGTAATCAATAATCATTATAGGATGAACCCGTGTATTATAGAGTGAAATATATGGATGAGTGATTGTATACATGACATGAACCCGTAGACTATAAATACTTTCAGTGACTCTGCATGTATTCGTGATGGATGAGAAAGCCCTACTAATCAGTCATAAGCCAAATTTTACAGGAAATCACAATAGAACTGAATAGTCAAATGAAGTGAAAAATAAAATCTCTCTAACTATCAACCTTACTGATTGCTGCAACCTTAGTGAAAAAGTATATATATATATTTGTACCTTTTATTTTCTCGGGAACATTCACTTGTGCTTGGGTCACTTGTCCGGTTCCATTTATGTCTCCGTAGATCAGAGTCGTATATCTCTGATTCGTCCGAATTTCGTACTACTAATACAGATGGGACATAGTCATAAATAATTGAACTAATACACTTACAGCATGTTCTTTTCAAGTAATTGGATTTCAGGGAATCCCATTCCTAGGGAATGCACCCAATTCCTTGAACCGAACGGTGCAAATGAATATTTTGTAATTAAGAATTTTGATTCCTAGGAATCCAATTCCCTCCAAAATAGTAGAATTCCATTGCATTGGTCCAATAGTGTAATGGAATTGGATTCCGGGGTAAAAAAAAAGATAATTGAATTACCTCAACCAAACATGAACTTTTAGGATTTGAATTGCATTCCTAGGAATTCAATTCCAAGAATTGGATTACCCCATAATTTTATTCTTAGGTTTCCAATTCTCCCAACCGAACGGGCTATTAAGGTGCGAGAAAATTACTACCTAGGTAATTCGGTACACTAAGTAATTGGGTTGCAGTGGCCCTGCAAATCGTTCTGGTGATCAAAAATTCTTAACAGACCGCTCCATAAAATTCCCCCAAAACCACATAGACTCAGGTGGTTGACCCATCTCACCCTTTAATGGTCCCCTTTCTAACTCCCTTTCGGTAGGTCCCACCATCCCTATTCACACCACGGTTTTGGTGTGGTTTATGGGGCGGTACATGTAGCATTATTGTTTGATACAAAGAACAGAACTCTAAAATTCATTAACTACCCAAAATTTATTTTTTTTAAATAAGAAACTCACTAGTTCTCTAAAGACCGAGAAAACAGACCAGGTAAAAACCGCCTCTCTCATCTTTTTTTTATGGCCCCACCTCTCAGAAGACGTGCAGGGGGTGGGGGTTGTGAGGGACGTTTCTTTTGTGTGGTTTTTATCTCGGTCTGCCGAGACTTTCTGTAAGAAATTAGTTTACTTGTAAGAGACCCACCTCCGCCACCAATAAAGCTTCCTGCACCACCCATTACTCTAAAACCACCATCATTATCAACCCCACTTCAACCACCATGAAGACGATTCAAAGAGGCAGACTATTCGACTTTGGCGGTTTTGAAAACGATAATACATTTGTATAGAATGCCTCTTAGAGATATATTGAGTCATCTATATGTGATATGTGAGTAAACATGATAGCATTTGGAACAAACTCAATTGCCGTGTCTTCAGTGGACTTTGCCCGTTATCATTTGGACACTTTACAATCTTTTCAAAGTTAGTATTCAAACATCATCTATTATGGCTCTAGGAATATCCAAATACTTCCACCAAATTTAACTATCTATTGTATAATCTAATCATTTTACATGATAATGGAACATGTACTGTCTGGTTGGTAGCCTTGCAATATGATATTTAGATCTTGCTTACATAAATAGGATACATACGTCGACATGCTTCATTATCTAGATGTTGTGGTACTGGGCTGCAAAACTACCTGTTAAATGGACTTCCATTTTGGCAGTAGAAGTTGGGAAATGGTCTTTCGATTCTATGAACTCAAAATGCCTACACAAAATTGGTTAAAAAGACCAAAATCAATAATTCCTGGATGAAATGGACAGTTAGATTTTGATACTGTTTAAATGGACAAAAATGTAAAAATAGACAGGATGTAACCGGTTTCATCGTGCCCATTTTCAAATATTTTTTCTTATTTTTAATTTACACATGATGTATCCAGTTTCATCCTTGCTATTTTTTAAATTTAAGCTAGGATGAATCCAGTTTCATCCTTGCTATTTTTTTTGGCCATTTCACCCAAACTATTTTTTACTCGTCAATTTGAACCGTAATTTAAAAATATTTGGACAAATGACCCATTTTTCGAGAACACAAAATTGGTTTAAAAGACCAAAATCAACAATTCCTGGGTGAAAAGACTTGTACATTTTGATACTGTTTAAATGGACAAAAATTAAAAAGATACTGTTCAAATGGACAAAAATATAAAAATAGCCAGGATGTAACCAGTTTCATCCTGCCCATTTTCAAATATTTTTTCTTATTTTTAATTTATATCAAGATGCATCCAGTTTCATCTTTGCTATTTTTTAAACTTAAGCCGCGATGAATCCAGTTTCATCTTTGCTATTTTTTTTGTCCATTTCAACCATACTAATTTTTACTCGTCCATTTGAACCATGATTTAATTTTTTTTGGACAAATGACCCATTTTCCGAAATGCCTAACGGTGTTTTTCCTTTTCGGAAAATGGGTCGTTTGTCCAAAAAAATTTAAAACATGGTTCAAATGGACGAGTAAAAATTAGTATGGGTGAAATGGACAAAAAAAAATAATAAGGATGAAACTGGATTCATCGCGGCTTAAACTTAAAACATAGCAAGGATGAAACTGGACGCATCCTGATATAAATTAAAAATAAAAAAAAATATTTGAAAATGGGTAGAATGAAACTGGTTACATCCTGACTATTTTTATATTTTTGTCCATTTGAACAATATCTTTTTAATTTTTGTCCATTTAAACAGTATCAAAATGTACACGTTTTTTTCATCCAAAAATTATTGGTTTTGGTCTTTTTAACCAATTTTGTGTTTCCTTTTTTGGTTGAGATTGCAATCAGTTATTTGACAGCATCCGCATAGCAATTGTAACATTATAAAATAGATTAATAAGATGATATAAGTTGCCTCTTTCTGAATATCTAGTACTTCAGGTTGAAAGAATATGTTGGTGGTAAGGATTTTGGTTTAAAGTGATGTACATGTTGGTGAAAAGGTTTTTGGTGCAAGAAACATGTGAAGCCATTGCTGCTCTTCGGCGATCACATAAATTGTTAGAAAAAGTTGGACTCGGAACTTCACATAGCGTCATAGAGAGAGTAATGACTGCACGTCTAGAAAGTAAGACAATAGGAACAAAAGAGAAAATCTATCTGACAAGTACAAAACAGATCATTCCACCAATTATTTTTTTTTACTTCAAAAATGAAAACCAAAGTAATGATTAGAAGAGCAAAACCAAAAATTAAACCTTTTCCAAATTTAAAATAGATGATTCCACCTAAATCCAGTACCCAACTCTACCACTGACCCCTTTGAAACCTCAACTGCCACTACCTAAATTACTGAATACAGTGATGGATTAGATCACTGTATTAGGATTATGAGCAACATGTAAGACTGTCAACAAAACAACTTCCGTATGTAACATAGCAAAAGAGGAAATTTGGAGATTACTATAATTATTAACAAATAATTATAGATAACTCAATATACACACTAACTAAAAATTTACCCCACGCGTGTCTTCACAATCAATTTACATAATCACGGGATGATGGTTTCTATTATGTTTTTTACGGAAACGATCTAAAATAGTCTGCAATGTAGTTTAACAATATATCATGTAATTTTCGTTTTACCATTCAAAATTCCAAAACAGAAACTTAAGAGTCGCTTGTTTATCATGGTTTATCAGAAAATTCAATATATCATGTAAGCTATATCAGCAACTTTTACTGGCCCTAGATTTGAGAGAAATGTGGAAAAATTACCTGGTTTATCTGTGTGAAGGTCGCTGCTGTGCGCGTTGAATTTTCTGCCAAAATGGAAAAGTTGAAATAATTATAAAACCGAGATGATGAAAACCGAAATTTGAGAGGATGATTACCTTGGTGGTGGGAAGAGAGAAGACGATTTAAGCATGTAATAGGCGCACCTCAAAGGCCAGTGTCTATATACCATACTTTTTCCTCGCGCCGTAATTAAGAATTGAAGATGGTAATATGGTATCACCAACAACAATTGCGACATAAGAAAAATAAATAAAATAAATAAAATAAAAAAATCTTCACTTTTTGTACCTCACATCACATGAGTCTATTTTCATCGCCAGGAAGCTCCAAATAGGTTCAGTATCGATCCTCATGACCTCCCGTTGCCGCAGCCATCAACACTAACTATTACACACTCGAGGAATATGAGAAAAACTATAAGTCAACAAAATCAATTGCTAACTATTCGAAGAATTCTTCGTCATATAGCTTTCTTCGAGTACTCTACTTCAAACAAAAAACGTAGAGAAATTAAGTGGGAGGGGAAAAAACCTTGACCAAAAAAGAAACAAAAAAACAAAAGAGAGATAAAAACATTCATATTAAATCAGAAAGTTAAAATGAGTAGAGAAAGAAGCATACACAACAGATGCTTGAGTTTTTCCGGCCATTACGAAGCACCATCCTGAATAGTCAAAAGCGATATTAGAAAGAGGGAGAAAAAAAATGATGAGGGAATTTTGTCTGCTTAGACGTTTTATATAGAGAACAGGTTGTGCAAGCAAAAAATCACGGAGTATCTACTTCCGAATAAATCATAAATATATTTATAATTTTATACCTAATTAACAAATCCTAATTTGGACAGTTTGTTTTAAAAATTAGTACAAAAATAATGTTTATATTAGTTTATAGTCAAACATAATATAAAATCTCTTGATTTCCTATTAACTATTTTACGTTTTATCCTACACGTTTGTTTTTTGAAATTTTTTTAATGGAATGAACAAAAAGAAGAACAATATTCGCACCTTTTTTTTTCTCGTTCTGGTGAATTTGAAAGCCCGATTTTGTATTAACAATTTTTTTTTATTATTGAACAGGATTAGTAATCAATTTGTTCGTAAAAGTGGAAGAATCAATGTTTCGGTATCCAGGTATTTTAAATTCCAATTATTAATCTAAATTTTAATTAGATTTTCTTACATTTTAACTGAATTGTTATTAACAGGGTTAGTTTATTATTATTAGAGTTCTTTAATTTTAATAGAGTGGGAATTGACAGGGTTAAATTACTATTAGTGGAGTGGATGTAATTAGAATCAGAATTAGAGTTAATTCTGTAAAAATATGTAATCGGACATTGGTTCTTTTCTTTATTATTTATCAATTTATTTTTCTGATAAAATCATGATAAAAAAACAAATATTTTGATTTGATTTTATTTTCGAATTTTAATATGGATTATTCTAATATGATTTTGTGTGTTAATTTAACATTAGATTTTAGTTAGAATTAAATATCTCAATTAGGATTTTTCATATATTTTTGGCAATAACGTGAGATTTTATAAGATTTAAAATTTATTGTGCTCATATTATTACCAAATTTAAATATGGTGGGGCCAGAAGCTCTGGTTAACCACAACGCTCGAAAAAACTCTGTTTTTATATAGAGAATTTCAAACTTCACATTTGTAGGCCAAGACTCAAGATAAGCAAACTAAAATCAAAGTTCACACGTATTTCTCCTTCCTGTTTTACAAGTATTATCCATCAATCTCATGAATCATAAAAAAACTTAAAGAAACTTATCTTATTTCACTGATTTACTATCGAAATAGATGTTGAAATTGCATAGATTTAACCGTACGCTTCCAGTTATCTTCATCGATTAAGATTCCATCTTCAAGACAAGGTATTGAATGTAGCAAAAATAGATTGAACTTAAAACAATCTGCCAAAAACAAAATTCATTAAAGATGATCTCAAATCAGTTCGAAAATAAAGGTAAATGAAATTCATATCAAATAGATGGGTAAAATGGATAATGATTCACAGATTTCGAATCTGAAAACTGATTTTTGATCGAGATGAGAGATTAAAAGATAGATCAAATTCTGTTCAAGAATCATGGAATTTTTTCTTTGAAAAGTTTCTCTGAAAAGTATAATTGAGGTGAGATTATACCAGATCCAACTCAAATTATGATTTCAGTAACAAATTTGAGCTGAAATGAAATTGGTAAAGCTTTCCAATTGATTTTTCAGAATATATACAAATTCAAAATCGAATAATTAAACCTACCGGTTGAATTGAATTGAAATTAATACTTATCTGATCAATTTTTTGTAGGTGGGTCGTCAGATTTATCTGCTGATGATGGATGATTAATTATCACTTCTTCTCCATTTATTTTCCACGAATCTTCCAAGAACAAGTGATGATGATGTTGAATTCGGTTTATATAATCAGGACCTTTGTTTGTATAACTTAGATCTAAGTTTTGAAATCATTTTTCACTGAAAATTTCGATTAGAAATCGTGTCTTCTCGACATGTTTCTTCATCCGACAGAGAGCAAAATAAAATGAAAGAGAGAGAGAGAAAGAGAGAGAAAGTGAAAAAGAGAATGAAATCTAGATCTAGTTTTATTACCTATATATACTAAAGGGCAGTCTTGGTATTATTAGAATTATTATGGATAATATTGTTATTGCTAAGCCCTGAATTGTAAAGTTCTGGGCCTAGAAATATCAAAATGTGAAAGAATGGAGTTCAGTTGATAGTGAAGGATCCACTTTACGGGGTTTCTCTATATTGAACCCATATAGTAAGGGGGTTATAGTAGTTTTCACAATTTATAATTATTTTTTTATAGAAAGTTTCATACATTATATATTAATAATAAAAGACCGCAATACAATGGAAGATTACAATAAAAAAAAGCATAAAAGCCAATTATGCCTGCTTAAATAAAAAAAAACAAGTAAACATTATGAAAAAAACCTTCAACAACAATAAGAGAGTGATAAGTGCATAATTCATATGATTTTAGTGTCTATTCCATACTTGTTTTAGCTATTATTCTTGCATATTTTCGAATTATTACTCTTGTTTTCTACTATTTGCCTCTATTAGGTGAATCATCTAAAAAAGAGCTACAAAGTGCTAAAAAGAGCTAGGAAGAGAAGTATTCCAAGTATCCAAGTGCCCAAGTCTAAGAGAAGTGGAAGAAGTGCGACGAAAAGGAGCAAAACGCTCAAAATCAAGAGAAGGGACAATGACCGATCTTAACTCATTCAAACTAAGGATTTCTCATAACTAACTTGAAGAGAATTGAAAGATAAAAAATAATGCAAAAAGAATTAGGTCATTCCGAGTTCGGACGAAGAAGTTTTGGCCAAAACGAGCCTTTATCGAATACCGAAGACAATAAAGTATGCAAACGGGTACGCATACTTTAAGTCCAAAAATTTTGCTGGATTTTGTAGTATGCGAACGGGTAAGCATACTTAGCAAGTAGGAAAACGTGTATGCATACCTTGGAAGGTCTAAGGTCACGTTTGGGGTCGTTATTTCATATTTTTGGGCCGGGTTCTTGAACCGAACTAAATACGTGAAGGCCAAGCAATGTAAACCTATAAAAGGAGGTATTAGGTCATGAATGAAACATCATCAAGAGATCACAAAATTGTAAGGCTTGGAGATAAGAAACATCACATGGATCGAAAGTTAGGGGTTCGGAGCGGTTCTTCAATCGTAACGATATCTCTAAACTTTTCTTATATGTATATCGTGGATGCTTATACATCCATGAGTAGCTAAACACCCATTGATTGAGGATGAATTCTAAGTTGTAAACTTGATTTGGTTTAATATATGAATTTATTTTGATTCCTTCATATGATTATCGTTTGTGTTTACTACTAAAAATACTTATGATTAATTGATAGATTGTTTAGGTGGCCAACTGAATATATTTGTTGATTTAATCTATTGCTAGTGAGGGTTAGGATATCCATAATTTTTGAATAATTCCTTACACAAGTAGAAAACGTGAAACCTTGCAGAGGGATTCTGTAAAGCGATCACGTGTAAACACAACCTTAGCAAGTAAACCGAGCGTACTGAGTCTAACTACTAGGATCAACCTAAATTCACAAAACCTAAAGCATTCAATTGAATTACATCTTGTAAGCATACCTAAAGGTGGTTCAGACGAATAGAATCTGGTAACTAAGCGTACATGTTATCTAGTGATTTAAGGAATTTTGGGAATAACTAAGCGTACTTGTTATTCTATGGTTGGTGATAATCTACGATTAATGACGAATAGATGAATATATTAACTCATTGATAGTTTATTAACGAAGAAGGATTCCTCGATCATCTCTCTCCCTATTGCATACAATTAAATATTTTCAATTGCTTTTATTTACTTTATTCAAATCTGAAACAAACTCCCATTTGTGACATTTTGACAACTAAACTCACTGCTCTTCGTGGGAACGATCCTTACTTCCATTATATTACCAGTTAATTGTGTGGAAATAAGATTATTAATTTGTTGAGTCTACGACACCCATCAAATTTTGGCGTCGCTGTCGGGGAGCAGTCGACAGCTTTAGTTGTTATTTCTCTTAGTTATATTATTGTTTTTAGAATTTCTTGTTAGTTGTTAATTTCGTTTTCTAGATTTGTGGTTTGAGGTACTTAATCTCTGGCACCGAAAGACTGGGAATACCAAAGGTGTGGTATTCAAACTCGTAAAGGAACAATACTACAAGAACGTCAACAAACACAACAAGAACCTTCTTCAGAAGATATGGTAGATGGTACAAATCCTCCACCATCTCCACCTGTGGAGAGGAAGCTGCGAGAGTTGACATCTCCATGCTTAGATTCGCAACCACTGTGTATTACAATCACTAACCCAGTGGAGCTGAAGCCGAATCTATTTCATCATCTACCAAAGTTCAAGGGACTTCCAGGTGAAGATCCGAATCGACATCTTCGAAAATTTCAACAGAAGATGACAAGTCTTAGGCAAAGTACCGAAGACAGTGATACGAAAATGCTGCAAGCTTTCCCATTCTCTTTAATAGATTTAGCAGAAGAATGGTTGTATATTACCTTCCTCCAGGGAGTATTACAACATGGACTGAAATGAAAAAGCTATTTTTAGAGAAGTATTTTCCTGCTTCTAAGGCAGCATCTGTTCGTAAAGAGATTAGTGGTATTCTTCATATTACTGGGGAGTCTCTTTATGAATACCGGGATAGGTACAAAAAGTTAGTGGCAAGTTGTCCCCATCACAACATATCCCCAATACTCATAATTCAATACTTCTATGAAGGATTACTTCCAGAGCAACAGAATTTGATTGATGCAGTTGTTGGTGGTTCACTCACTGAGAAGACAATCTCGCAAGCAACTAGTTTTATAGAAAGCATGGCTTCTAATGCACAACAATTTTATACAAGGCACACTTCTGTCAGGATAGTGAGCAAGATTGGAGATTCTCCAAATACAGAGCACCGGTTAAGCACCATTGAAAAGGAAATTCATCGTATAGCTTCAGTAGTCGCTCCACCATACGAGGAGGAGGCCGAGGTAAATGCTTTATTCCCTAATCAGAGGCCAAGGTATGATCCATACTCAAATACTTACAACCCTGGTTGAAAAGATCATCCTAATTTCAGTTATGCTAACAAGCAAGCAGCAACTCCCAATCCATATGCAAGACAAGGTGGTTTTCAACAACACTTACAGCAACCACAACAAGCTAAAGAGCAGGGAACTTCTATCGATGATAAGTTCAACATGCTAATGCAAAGCATGCAGGGTATCACATCTACAACACAGAGTCTAAAGGAAACGGTTCAACAAAATCACCAGCAACATGAAGTGGCCATTAAGGACTTGAGGATGCATATGGGATGAATTTACTAAAAGCACAAAAATCAACAAAATTGTCATCACAACCTTTTGTGAACCCAATAGAGCACGCTAATGCGGTAACTCTAAGAAGTGGGAGACAAACTGAAGAGTCGTATCAACAAAAAGAGGTTAGTAACGACATCAAAAAGGAAATAGAGGAGGAAACCATCCCAAAGGAAAAGCCAACCTCAAACGGCCGACCCAAGGACACAGTTCCCAGTTTTATCATACCACCTCCTTTCCCTAGTCGTTTTGACAAGTCAAATAAGCAAGCTCAAGACAAGGAGATCATGGACATTTTCAGCGAAATACACATCAACATTCCATTTATTGAGGCCATCATAACCGGACCCAGGTATGCCAAGGTTTTGAAGGATTTGTGTACAAGGAAGGATAGGCTGATTGCTAATGAGATTACTCAGGTGGGCGAAAGTGCTACATCTATGTTACTAAAGAAGATGCCTACAAAGTGTGAAGATCCTGATGGTTTCACGGTACCCGTTACCATTGGTAACCGATGATTTGAGCGTGCTTTGCTTGATTTGGGAGCTTCCATAAGTGTTATATCAACCGATGTTTATGATTCTTTGAATCTCGTACCTTTAAAAGAGGCAAAGATCACTATTCAATTAGCTAACAAGTCCAATATATATCTTAAGGGAGTCGTGGAGGACGTGTTAGTTCAACTGAATCAGTTAATCTTTCCGGTTGATTTGTACATTGTTGATATGCACAATGGAGATAATTATTCATCTACTTCGTTACTTCTTGGGAGACCGTTCATGAGAACTGCAAAGATGAATATTGATGTTGATAGTGGTGCACTCACTATGGAATTTGATAAGGAGATCATACGGTTCAATATCTTTGAAACCAGGCGTTATTCTAGTGATGTTCACTCAGCTTTCTCCATTGATGTTATTGGTTTGTTAGCGCAACAAATGTTCGATTTGAATACTGAAGATGAACTTGGAGTTGTGCTACGGAATAGCATTTCTTTGGACGTTCACGGACAGCCGAACCTGGACGTTGAATTAGACAAAGAACTGGTGGAGATGTGTGGTGCCTTAACAGCACTACAAGAAGCTAAACCGGGTAATATCTCTTATATTTCTTTACCCGTAACTAATGAGGTTCCATTACCTTCTATTGTGCAGGCACCGGAACTGGAATTGAGGCCGCTTCCAAACCACCTAAAGTACGCGCACTTGGGTGATAAAGAATAACTTCCGGTGATTATTGCAAAGAACCTCACCACAATACAATAAGAACGTCTACTCAGGGTTCTGAAAGAGCACAAAACGGCTATTGGTTGGACAATTGCTGATATCAAAGGCATTAGTCCATTCATGTGCATGCATAGAATCCTAATGGAAGATGATTTTAAGCATGTACGTGATGCTCAACGTAGGCTTAACCCCCCAATGATGGAGGTCGTGAAGAAAGAGACCCTCAAATTACTAAGTGTGGGGGTGATTTACCCAATTTCTGACAGCAAATGGGTTAGTACGGTACAGGTGGTACTTAAGAAATCAGGTGCCACTGTTGTTAGAAATCAAGATGATGAACTTGTTCCTACAAGAGTTCAAACTGGATGGAGAGTATGCATAGACTACAAAAATCTTAATACAGTAACCCGAAAGGATCACTTTCCTCTGCCTTTCATTGATCAGATGTTAGAGAGGTTAGCGGGACATTCACATTATTGCTTTTTGGACGGTTATTCGGGTTACAATCAGATTATTATTGCACCAGGGGATCAAGAGAAGACTACTTTTACTTGTCCTTTTGGTATGTTTGCCTATAGACGAGTGTCGTTTGGTCTTTGTAATGCGCCTGCCACTTTTCAGAGGTGTATGGTTAGTATATTTTCTGACTATGTGGAGCGCATTATTGAGGTATTTATGGATGATTTTAGTGTTTATGGTGATTCATTTGGTATTTGTTTACAAAATCTTGAACTTGTGCTTAAAAGATGCATAGACACTAATCTTGTTCTAAATTGGGAGAAATGCCACTTTATGGTAAACCATGGAATAGTGCTCGATCACATTGTGTCCTCTCGAGGGATTGAAGTTGACGAAGCAAAGATAGACTTAATAAGAAACTTACAATACCCCACTTCGGTGAGGGAGATTCGCTTGTTTCTTGGTCATGCAGGTTTTTACAGGCGGTTTATCAATGACTTCTCCAAAATCTCAATGTCGATGTGCAAATTATTGCAAAAGAAGGTTATTTTTCACTTCAACAAGGAGTGCAAGGATGCCTTTGATAAATTAAAAGAGTTGTTGACAACTGCACCAATTATCAAGTCAACGGACTGGAGTCTACCATTTGAATTAATGTGTGATGCCAGTGACTATGCGGTTGGAGCCGTTTTTAGTCAAAGAGTAGACAAGCTATCTCATGTGATTTATTATGCATCTAGGACCCTAAACGATGCACAAATCAACTATTCCACCACCGAGAAAGAATTTCTGGCTATAATGTCTGCGCTAGAAAAATTTAGATCCTATTTGGTGGGATCAAAAGTGGTGGTATACTCTGATCAACAACACTTAGGTACCTATTAAAAAATAAAGAAGCTAAGCCAAGACTTATACGGTGGATACTACTATTGCAAGAATTTGATTATGAAATAAAGGATAAAAGAGGTGTTGAAAATACTGTTGCGGATCACCTTAGTAGACTTGTTGTTTCCGAAGAAGAACTTCCTTTACAAGATCGTTTTCCAGACGAACAACTTTTCTCAATTGAAGATTCAACACCTTGGTACGCGGATATAGTGAACTACTTGGTTACAAGGCAAGTACCTAGTACAGTGTCTAATTTTCAAAAGCTTAAGCTTAAGAAAATAGCCAAGTAGTATGTGTGGGATGAGCCCTACTTGTGGAAATACGGTTCTGATCAAATCATCCGCAGGTGCGTACCTAATTCTGAACTTCAATCTTTTTTTTTTCATACTTATGCATGTGGTGGTCACTTTGGTTCTAAACGTACCTCGTTCAAAGTACTTGAAAGTGGATTTTATTGGCCTATCATATTTGAGGATGCATATATTTTTTTGCAAATCTTGTGATAGATGTCAAAGAACGGGCAATCTAGATGCTCGAAATCAAATGCCACTCACACTAATTCTTTCCATAGAAATTTTTGATATGTGGAAAATTGATTTTATGGGTCCTTTTGTCAATTCTAATGGAAAAATTTATATACTTCTTGTTGTGGATTTTCAAAATGGGTGGAAGATAAAGCCACCCCTACTAATGATTCTCAAGTTGTTTGTGAGTTTGTGAAGGAATTTTTTTTTCTAGACATGGTACACCAAGACTGGTTATTAGTGATGGAGGATCACATTTTCAGAAATCCTTCCATGCTTTACTCAAGAATTACAACATAGCACACAAGGTTGGTACGCCGTATCACCCACAAACTAGTGTGCAAGCCGAAATCTCAAACCGAGAGATTAAATCCATTCTTGAGAAAACCGTAAACACTACACGGAAAGATTAGAGTTGTAAGCTTAATGATGCACTTTGGGCATATAGAACGGCGTACAAAACACCGATTGGTATGTCTTCATATCGGTTGGTTTATGGCAAAGCTTGTCATCTTCCGGTTGAACTTAAACATAAGGCTTATTGGGCGATAAAGATGTGCAATATGGATTATGACAATGCGGGGAAACAAAGGAAGTTACAACTTAACGAGCTAGAGGAGATACGTAATGATGCTTACGAGAGTTCTCCTATATACAAGGAGAAGACAAAACTTTTCCATGACAAGGTGATTTCTCGAAAGAGTTTTGTTGTGGGTCAAAAAATTCTTTTATTTAATACTCGTCTTCGATTATTTCCTGGGAAGCTAAGGTCCATATGGATTGGACCGTATGTTGTTACTAATGTTTTTCCTTATGGTGCAGTTGAGATTACTAGTACGAAAAATGGAATAACTTTCAAAGTCAACGGCCATAGATTGAAGCCTTATTATGAAAAATTCTCTAAGAGAATGTAGAAGTGATGAGACTTCAAGATTCACTCCCTCTGGAGGAGTAGCATAATTGGAATGCCAAGTCGGGCTGAGGACGTTAAACAAAGCACTAAATGGGAGGCAACCCATCGGTTTTGTATCTCTATCCCTTTTGTTTTTAATATTATTAATTTTGCATATCATATCGTGCATTCCCATCTTAGATTTTACAAGTCCTATATCTATAATGAAAGTTTTAACGAATTCTCGTCAGAAAATTATGACAGCGCAGTTGTCACAGAAATAGCTCTCGAGACTTCATACGGATTCCGATTTGAGTGGTTGATCCCAAATTTTAAAGAGGACATACTCATATTTCTTTTGAAAAAATAAAATCTTAATTTGGAGTCTGTTAAGTTTGAGCGATAAGCCTGGACATTTGAGTTTCGGAGTTTTTCCAGAACTTTTTCAGATGGCATGACTGTCAGTCCGGAAGACATAAGTCAGACCGTTTATCGAAGTCCTGTGCCCTTTTGACACTTCATAGAAAAGATATAGGCGAACAAATTTAGTTCAGGATGTTTTTCCTAGTTCCTTACCCATTGGTACAGTTTTCAAGTTTTTCAGGGATGTTATATCAGAAATCAGAATTTACGGTTTTGAACATTGAGGACAATGTTGAGTTTAAGTATGGGGGAGCATTTATTATCATACTATATGCATATACACATAAAAAACAAAATATACTCTTTGATTTCTTGCATTCTTGGGACTTCATCTTTTGGAGTTAATTATGAGCTATTTAGGATGACACTTTAAACCTTTTTAGGTTGAAACAGTTCTTACAGCTATAGATTGAGTTCCACTTTGTCGTTCTAAGATCTTTAAATATACGTTCATAATTGAATGTGAAACTCAGCTATGGTAGTCATTTGAAAGAGTCATCCTCGCAATTAATCATTACTAAATCACTTTCTTTTTATTTTTGCCGTTTTATGTTTCTCTAAAGTGATTTGATGGGATCCTGATACTGCCGTGGATGTTGTAGCAAGGTAATCATTGGTTGAGTATATAAAAGCCCCATAGACAATTGTCTTATACTTAGAAAGAGTGAGCCGAGAAAAAAAAATAGCTTAAAAAAGAAAGAAACATATATATAAGGCTCCTCTTCATTTACCGACACTTGGATTGCAATACGTGTGAAACGTTGTCCTTGTCTCCGTCTCCTAAACAAGCGTGGAACGCAGGATCCAAGGTAACTATCATGTATTTGCTGAAAAGGAAACATTATCTTAGAGTATATAATCATGTAGTCGATGAAAATAAAAACCATATCATCATTATATAGCAAGTCAAAAAGATCATTCATGAGGTTCTTGACGCTTGGATAGCAGTATGTGTGAAACATTGTCCCTGTCTCCGTCGCCTAAACATGCATGGAACGCAGGATCCAAGGCAACTATAACTTACTTGCTGAAAAGGAAACACGCGCTTAGAGTATCTAATCATGTGGTCAAGTTAAATGGGTGCTTCTCTCAACTATTGTGCTATAAATAAGAATCCTTTGACGACATTCATACAAGTATTGTCGGTAACATCTTTCACTTTAGTTAACCACACTTCACTTTTCTATTTCCATTTTCTTATCTATCCATGTGATTTAAGTATGCGAGTGTTGTGGCAAGCGTTGCAACAAGTACGACGGCTATCTTAGTAGAGTTTTTCAATCAGGTTGAGTATCACACGTGAGTAATTGCTTATGTGTGATGATTGGAATGTATATGGGATGTTTGCAGCTAAAGAACATATGTAGGATGATTATATTATTAGCTACTACTTTGTGTCTATCCTTAGTGGTTCTTCCAAGGCGATAAATTGGAGTAGGTTTTGTGGGTATACCTCTTGTAAACCCTCACTAGATTATAACTCGTCCACTTGGGACATCTAGGAGTTTAAAGGCTTGTTATACATGTTAAGTGTAACTGTTTTCTCAATGACATGGAGTTGTTGTATTTAGGATTAGTTATATTTAGTTTGCTTGAGACTATCAAAAGCTAAGTGTGGGGGAATTTGATAAGTGCATAATTCATATGATTTTAGTGTCCATTCCATACTTGTTTTAGCTATTATTCTTGCATATTTTCGTGTTATTACTCTTGTTTTCTCTTACTTGCCTCTATTAGGTGAATCATCTAAAAAGGAGCTACAAAGTTCTGAAAATATATAGGAAGAGAAGTATTCCAAGTATCCAAGTGTCCAAGTCTAAGAGAAGTGGAAGAAGCGCGACGAAAAGGAGCAAAGCGCTCAAAATCAATAGAAGGGACAAAGGCCTATCTTAACTCATTCAAAATAAAGATTTATCATCACCATATTTAAGAGAATTGAAAGATAAAAAGAATGCAAAAAGAATGAGGTCATTCCGAGTTCGGACGAAGAAGTTTTGTCCAAAACAAGCTTTTATCGAATATCAAAGACAATAAGTGAAAATTACTAGAACCCCCCTACTATATGGGTTCAACATATAGAAGCCCCACAAAATGGATCCTCCACTATCAACTCCATACTTTAGGAAAATGATATTGTTAGGCCCAAAAAAATCAAATTTTCTTCAGATCTGGCACATAATTAATTATTATGAATTTTAATAATGACACACTACCCTTTTCTATAAATACAAGAGGAATATCAGAAGATTCTTTTCATTTCTCTACTCTCTTTCTCTCTCTTCTCTCTTTCTCTCTCGACTCTATCGAATTCAGTTCGATGAAGAAGAAGGATAATCAATTTGATTCAATAGATTTCATTGTTGATCATCATTTAAACTACAAATCTGGATCAATCATTCAATCGATTTTATGTGAATCTAGGTTTCAGTTGGTTCTAAGATGCATCTGATTAGGTTTTAGTTGGTTTAATTGGTTTTATGAAGAATTTGAATCTGGATTTTTAGGTTTCAGTTGATTCGAAGCTGCATCGGGTTAGCTTTTCGTCGTTCTTACTTTTCTTAGTTCGATTAGGAAGAATAACCTATTCAGATCTGAGAAGAAGAAGAACCTGATTTTTCTTGAATCTATCGAAGATCTTCAATGTCGTTTTAACCTTAATTACTTGCTTTTTGTGCAGGTTCAACAATGGAATTAAGAAGATCTTCAACATCAGCAGAAATGAAATCGTCGTCATTCATTTCAGCTTTGACAACAACTAATGAAGAATCATCTTATAATAATAATTCATCTGAAGATTTGGTATGAGAAAGATCTAAAAATCAGTAAGATTTCTCTCGTTTTACCCATCTATTTGATATGAATTTCGTTTACTTTAATTTTCAAACTGATTTGAGCTCATCTTTAATGGATTTTGTTCTTGGATGATTGTTTTAAGTTCAATCTATATTTGTTACATTCATTACCTTGTCTTGAAGATGGAATATTAATCGATAAAGATAACTGGAAGCATACAGTTGAATCTAAGCAACTTCAACAACTATTTCAATAGAAAATCAATGAAATAAGATAAGTTTCTTTGAATTTTTTTATGGTTTGAATGCATCATATTGAAATTGTATATACTTTATGATTTGAGTTTACTGTTCTTTTGGTTAGAAATGGATTAATATTTCAATGTGATTGAGTTTCTCATTTTGAGGATTATTCACAACATGTGTAACTTTCGTCTACACATCCAAATTTTATGTGTAACTTGCGTCTACACATCCGAATTGCATGTGTAACTCTTAGTTACACTATTCAGATGCTCTGTAACTCCTAGTTACACTAGTCATATACATGTGTAACTCCTATTTACACAAGTTAAGTGCATGTAAAACTGGTTATACATTGTTGTGTCTATTGTTCTTTTTAATCTCATAAAAGCTTATTGCTTTTTGTTTTCTTCAGGTTGCCAATAACTCAATAAAATTGACTGCTTATTTGTGGTATTTTTGTAGGATGGTCTTCCTGGAATTGGAGTTGGCGCTGAAATGATGAAATGAGGACTATGAAGTGGAATTCATAATTGAGAAATTTTGGAATTTCAGAATGGAACTGAGGACCAAGTGAAGAAGATTGTTAACACACTAACGGTGATGGAATTGCGTCCATAGATGTTGTTAGTGAGTGGATGCGCTGATAAATGTTGTGAATACGCTGTTACATTTGATATTTCTATGGATTGGAAGTATTTAAATGTATTTGGGAATGTTTTTTGTACAGAGGTTATGGTCAGTCCTCCATTTGTGTTCCTTACCTCGGCTAAAAGGTCATTGTATCATGAGATTGCGGCTGCTTGCTGGGTGAAGAAAGGAGGTGCTTTCACTTGTGAAGTTAGGTATGCCTGTGTTCAGCCTTTGTGCATTTGATTAATCAGTTTACAAACCCGATCATCATCTCATATTTGATTGAATTTATCCATCCATCCATCACTACTAGCCATATGCATGTGTAACTCCTAGTTACACTAGTCATATGCATGTGTATCTCTTAATTACACATGTTATATGCATGTGTAACTCTCAGTTACACAAGTCAGTTGGTGTAAGCTTACACGATGATATATCTCTATATGATTCTTGGTTCATTTATGATCAATGTATGCTGGAAAATATTGAATAGTGCTGGCAATAATTTTGATTGCTTTATTTGGTTTTGAATTATTTTTTTTGTAGTGGATAGACTACCTCAAACTACACAAAGCTTGCTCAATAGTATCATAAGTACAAGGATCAAGGTCTGTGTTTCGATTTTTAAATGCCAGTACCTTTGCTTTATTTCGTCTGAAACTTATATAAGTAATTCATTGGACTTGACTAATAGACTAGCTTTGGCAATTGATATCATGAGATATATTGACATATTTAAACTGAAGCAAGAATGTTGTTCATGTGAAACCAATCCATTGAATCTGCAGTTTAAAATACTGTTTCCTTGTATTATAATTTTCGGGATTTTTGGTTGAATTAGATGCTTTGAATTGCATAGGATATAAGAATGATTTAACATATTATTATTTTCCATCTTTTTTGGTTATTAATGATGTTACGCTAACTTAGGATGTATACTAGTTGAAACATATTTTATTTGTTTTACATTTAAAGCTTTTGGTGACTACTTGTTGAATATGACCTTCAGTGCTTGTGTCTGTATAGTTTTTGAAGAAGCTGATGGTGGTAGTTATGCTAATTTCAGAGAGGATGTATTGGTTATATTTCAGGTTACACTAGTCATTTCATGTATATTTCATCTTTTCCACATGCCATTTCATGTATAACTGCTAGTTACACTAGCCAGATGCATCTTCAATTTTTCTTCTCTTTTATTTTTGTTGTTCTCTTAAATACTGAATAATATTTGTTTGCATTATTGTTTTGGCATTGGTTCCTATGTCTGTTTATTGTAACTGTTATCAACATTAAGCACTCTTCTGGACTATTTTTTGTTGTTCTCCTAAATATTGAACAATATTCTTTTGTATTTTTCTTTTGACACTGGTTCATGTTTGTTTGTTGTTATATTTCAGGTTTTCGATAAATTCATAAAAGCTAATCGCTTATTTGTGGTAGTAGTCTCGCTGGAATTGTAGTTGACGCTGAATACACAAGTCAGATGCATGTGTAACTCTCAATTACACTAGATAGATGCATATGTAACTCTCAATTACACTAGACAGATGCGTGTGTAACTTCTAGTTATACATGCTAAGAAATTATTGTAAATGAAATACATGTATTTTTTGTATGCGTTCTTTTTAATGTCTATTTTTTTGATGTGTAACTTTGCATTACACATGTCATAAGGATGTGTAACTTCTGGATACACATGTCATATGCATGTGTAACTTCTGTTTACACATTCACACTATACTTTAATAATTTTGGGCCTAGATTTAACAATTTTGGGCTTAAATTTAAATTTTATTTAATTTGGGGCTTGACAATATATAAAAGGACATGAATGTCTTTTAATAACTCAGGACCTAGATTTAAACTTCTTTTAATTAAGGGCCTCATATTATGGGTTATCCATGGGTTGGGCCTTAGCCTAATTTTCCCAGACAATAAAGTATGCAAACGGGTACGCATACTTTAAGTCCGAACATTTCTTCTGGATTTTGTAGTATGCGAGCGTGTACACATACTTAACAAGTAGGAAAACGTGTATGCATACCTTGGAAGGCCTAAGGTCACGTTTGGGGTCGTTATTTCATATTTTTGGGTCGGGTTCTTGAACCGAACTAAATACATGAAGACCAAGCAATGTAAACCTATAAAAGGAGGTATTAGGTCATGAATGAAACATCATCAAGAGATCAAAAATTGTAAGGCTTGGAGAGAAGAAACATCACACGGATCGAAAGCTAGGGTTTCAGAGCGGTTCTGCAATCGTAACGATATCTCTAAACTTTTCTTATATGTATATCATGGATGCTTCTACATCCATGAGTAGCTATAAACACCCATTGATTGAGGATGAATTCTAAGTTGTAAACTTGATTTGGTTTAATATATGAATCTATTTTGATTTCTTCATATGATTATCGTTTGTGTTTACTATTAAAAATACTTATGATTAATTGATAGATTGTTTAGGTGGCCAACTGAATATATTTGTTGATTTAATCTATTGCTAGTGAGGGTTAGGATATCCATAATTTTTGAATAATTCCTTACACAAGTAGAAAACGTGAAACCTTGCAGAGGGATTCTGTAAAGCGATCACGTGTAAACACAACCTTAGCAAGTAGACCGAGCGTACTGAGTCTAACTACTAGGATCAACCTAAATTCACAAAACCTAAAGCATTCAATTGAATTACATCTTGTAAGCATACCTCAAGGTGGTTCAGACGAATAGAATCTGGTAACTAAGCGTACATGTTATCCAGTGATTTAAGGAATTTTGGGAATAACTAAGCATACTTGTTATTCTACGGCTGGTGATAATCTATGATTAATGACGAATAGATGAATATATTAACTCATTGATAGTTTATTAACGAAGAAGGATTCCTCGATCATCTCTCTCTCTATTGTATACAATTAAATATTTTCAATTGCTTTTATTCACTTTATTCAAATCTGAAACAAACCCCCCTTTGTGACATTTTGACAATTAAAACTCACTGCTCTTCGTGGGAACGATCCTTACTTCCATTATATTACTAGTTAATTTTGTGGAAATAAGATTATTAATTTGTTGAGTCTATGACACCCATCAGAGAGCTGTAGAAGGGGGTTGGAAAAGATGTCCACAAATAATGAACATTTTACTGAACAAGGTTTGCGAGATGATGAGTTATTGTTCTAAATTTTTTTGTTTGGCAATCAGAATTAAAGGACTTCAAAATCCAAAGATTAAACCTACATAAATTAGGTTTAGTTTTGCTCTTGTCTTTAAGTGACAGTATCATACCAAGTCCTATGGTTCTAGAAATGTGCTTGGGTATATGGGTAATGAAAAAAGAAATAGAAGATAACTTGGGCAGTTCATAATTTGAGACAGTCAAGCAGTTATGGGATATGGAGAGATTATAAGATTTCCAACATGAGTAACGACTGAAGTTGTGGCCATCACGAGTGCTTCCTTGAGAGTCGGGATGTGACTTGAGTGCATGTAACTGACTGTAATGTAGCCGCTCTGATAATAATCCTAGCGATTGAGATGTAAACTTTATGATGCAAAATCCGAGGATAAAATCAGTAATTGCAATCGAGAAATAAATTCTCTATGAGTTGTTTGAAAACTGAAATATAATGTTTAACTCATATATCTTCATATTGGAAAACTTGAATGTGAACCACGGTAAGATGTTGTATATAGTACGATCATCTTGTAAGTAAATGATTATGATATTTTCTTATAGGAAATTGTTTATGGGTGAAAACTATTTCTGCTGGTTTTGGTAATTTGGGGTGTGTGGATGAGAAATGAATCTAAATCCTAAACAAATACACTACACGGGAGCGCTTTTGATTCGAGAAATCAATCTGTACAATTCTGGCGTAAACCAAGAAATGGTCGTTCCAGACTTGCTTCGGTCACAAAGTGAAGGAGATGCGGTTGATCTTAGGGAGGGAAGCGAAGAAGGTGTTGAGATTGTGAAGGTGTTGGTTGTGTATGACTTGTATCAGAAAGCTGAACTGGCTTGCAGAATGTAAGCTATCAGTTCTGGTGTTGGAATACGTTGTATCAACACTTGATTTCTGTCTTGTCCCTTTTTGGAAATAGGGAGGAGAACCTATTTATACAAGTCATTGAGCCTAACCCACGTCTCTCATGGGAAGTGGAGGAAGTGGAGTGATGGAGTAACGGAGTTGTGTGTTAGTGTCACACGACCAGTCTTGCCCACTTCTCCCATCATCACTAACCGTCCATGTCTTCCTGACACGTTCTTGTGATGGCGTGTTGCACGCTGCACGCTGTAAGCCGCCAGACCAATACCCCAGTATGTATCCCCCAGTTTGTGACATGCTTGATGTCTCGATTGTGTGGATCGTGGGACCCACAGAAGGTAGCATATGGTGCTAAGTTAAATAACTAAGTTATTTGGGAAATCGATACTTATGAAATATAGTGTGTATTCTATGCATGTAATGCATCAAATATATTCAACATGTATGAAGCATCGATATTTTAAGGCTTAACGGAGTAAGTCACGAATTAAGCGTCTTAAAATAGCATCACGTCCAACCATATTCGAGTGATCGTTTGGAGGCTATACAGGCAAGCCCTGCTTTTGTCGATCACCCCACGTGGAAGAGTGGCGGACGATGATCATGGTGATGCTTCATTGGCCATTTAACTCCTGACCAGGGCTGCCCAACCAAGCTGGTAGAGTTGGACGGACGAGATGATATACGACGCTCATCTGCGACCGCTTGATGAAGTTTTAGGGTTTTGAAGAGGTGCGCAAGCATCACTCTTCAGCTTGGTCGAATCCAAGCATGGGAGGCGTTTTTGGCAAGACCGACCGGGCATGCGTGTAGACGGCTTGCCGGTGTACACGTCCGTACCTCACTGTCCCATGAAAGTGTGATCTAAACCACTCAATTTGTCCGGCAAAGAGGAGCGGCTGAGATTGATTTGCGACAGAAATCCATGCCGCATGTCATGCCTACTTCGGGCGCGCGTTTCGAGACGTCCAACCATGGTTGGCCTTGGTCGATCAGTCAGGCGTGTAGATGGGCCCATGGTGATCGTGTTGACATGCCCGGGACCCTTTGAATCTACATCTACACCCTACATCTATGCTTGCGAAGATGGACGCTCGTGATCGATTAACGACACATATAATATACCGCAAACCCTAATTAGGGTTTTTGGCCGGTCGCGTGCATGCATGTTCGGCCGTCCGAAACTATGAGCTACACTCCTCATCCGAGGAGGTCGACCGTGTGGGACCCTTGTTGGGCCGGCGGTGGGTATGGTGGTATATGTCCGACCAACCCAGGCTTGATCTAAGCCATCCAACTATGCCGGTGAAGTTGGATGGTCGTGATCGATTTAAGTCTCTAGTGGACTTTTCCTACGACCCTTGATTCTTCACGCTGACCCAACTTCGGACAAGCATACGTTGCAATGTGGCTAGGTCAGGGAAAAGTCGGCTATACAGGAGTGAAAGGGGCCCGCCGGTTTGTACCACGACAGATGTCCGACCGGCTTTGGAATAATTCTCGCTGTCCAACCGCGTCGGCGAAGGTGGACGGCCGTGACATGTTTAAGTCTTCCTTGGCCGGTTTTTGTCGCACGACTTATTTTTTAGCTACTCCACACCAGCTTGGTGATCCAACTCTGGGCTGGTGTTTGGTGGCTATCTGAAGGGCGTGATGTGCACCTGACCGGCCAGGGCATAAACGGGCCCGCTGGTGGTCATTGCGGTGGTAGCCTGCTCCTGCTGAGGATCGTCTAGGATGGTTAAATCATGAGGCCAACTTGCGTGGTCGTGATTGTTTCTGAGACTGATATGGACAGTCCAGATTCAAATATGCTCAATCGGGCTAGTATAACACACCGAGAGATGTATGCTCAATCGGGCTAGTATAACACACCGAGAGATGTATCCTGTACGGGTATTTCGTGCATGCCTCACTATCAACACTTGGAGTTCGTGTTACTTTGCTGAGAGAAACACTCAGTCGTCATGCCGCACTAATAATGAGAGTTCTGCGAGAACAACACATGAAATACAAGGATAGTCATGCATTAATTAATAATGCTATAAATTCACAGGGTATATGGGATTGTTGCCACATGCTCCAACCTGGATGAATTTTGTGTATTTAATTCACAGAATACTGGGATTGTTGCCACATGCTCCATTCTAGGTGAATTAGTAAAGTGAAGAAGTATTCATCACTTATCAGTGACTTTATCCTTTGCAGGATGTCAAAGCATGAGTTTGGTTTTACAATTTTAGACCTGAACTAAAATCCACCATGAACATTAAGTCCCCTGCCTAGCACATAATGGTTACACTATTGTGGGGTAGGCATTAGATGGTGACACATACAGATAAAACTTATGAGACAAAGTTAGATGTTACCAGGAGAGACGGGTCGTCCGGTCCTTGAAGCATGTCACGTTCAAGAGGCGTTCAAGCGAGCATTCTCATAGCATGATGTCGGTCTTGCCTGCTTCGATCGACCTTGCTATGCCTGCTTCGGTCGAGAGCCTGCTTCGTGATTGCACCGCTCGAACTTGGGGCTGTCGTGCCTGCTTCGCTCGATCGTGGGGCTGTGCCTAATCAACGGACTGCTGCGCCTGCTTCGGTTAAACGTGGGTCCACTGCGTGCCTGCTTCGGTCGAACGTGGGACCCGATGTAAGCATGCTCGCTCCGAACATGGGTAGATGTCCATGCTTCGATCAAACACGGGTCTAGCGTGTACATGTTTCAAACGTCGGCCATGTCCCGTGCCTGCTTTGCCCGTACAGTTGATGTGCTTGCTCGAGTGTCTTCCTTGCAACTTCGACCAAACACCGACCCAACTAGCTTGACCAAACACCGGCATTGCTGCCTGCTCGAACGTGGGACCCACCGCGTGTTTGCTTTGCTCAAAAATGAACTTTGTGTGCTCAAATGTGAATGTGGGTCCTGCAGAGAGCGTTGAAGCAGCTTCTGAAGCGAACATGGAGGCGGCTCCTGGAGAGAGCATTGAAGCAGGATTCTGAAGCGAACGTGGAGGCGGATCTTGAATAGACCATTGAAGCAGCTTCTGCTGGAGAGAGCGTTGAAGTGGCTTCCTCTTCAGTTAGATTTACCCTTGCGAATTCCATGCTTCTTGATTGATCATCTGATCGCTGTCGTATGCGTCAATAATAAATTACTTTCTCACTACTCAAAATATAAAATATAGCAAGGGCAAGGAAGGATCGTTCCCACAGAGAGGTCTTGGTTATCAATAAGTTTCGGTTTCCTATATAAAATAATGGGGGTTTTCTGATTTTTATATAAACTAAATAAAATAAAAGCAAAACAATGAAAAGTAAACACGCAAATCAAGGATGTGAAATATTGGGTAAAGGTTTCATCTTCAATTGTAAACAAGTATTTAATGTATGATTAGAATTCGTATTTAATCTCGTTATCATCAAAAGCCTTAGAATACCTTATTGCAAGAATACTCCGTCAATTTCCTAAATTCATCAACAAACACATTTGAGTTGCGAGTGTGAATTCCACCTTAAGAGTAACCTAACGCCTTGCGCTAATTAAGTTCAATTCCTAGGAGCATTAAGTTTAAGAAACAGGTTAATCAATGCAATTGTCATACATTGCGCCTAACAATTCGAACAAAGGTCAATTTCTACATATGACTACAAGGATGTATCACTACAAACCATAATCATATCATGCTACTCGTATTCAAGGTTATCGCTCGATGATGAACCCTAAATTAGCTATAGATATGGATGTAAGTTCAATCAATTCTAGACTTAACTAAACAAACATTCAATCATATTGCAATACATCAATCATGCAATTATTATACGCAGTAGAAATCAAACGATAATATTGAGAGAAAACTAATTCATAAAATCAGTAACTTGGTTGCAAAATCCAACTACATCTTTAACCAATAATAAAACTTAGTTACATGTGTTTTTGGAAATCATCATAGAAAGCAAAGAAGAACTATCATGTGAAACCCTAGAAAACAAGTAGAAGCCTCCCTAATGGAGATCTCTAGGTTTAGAGAAAGACTTTCTATTTATATGATTCTCCCATTCCAAAATGATACTCTTTTCAAAAGTAGGTCTTCTCAAAACCCATCTCCACGTGGTCCACCGAGCCCATGAGTTAAAACATCTCCTCTGGAAATTCTGGGTGCAAAACTGGGTCGTCGGATTGCTGATGTCATCGCCGATTTCCGGTCACCGTTGCCGGGATCCGGTCATCGGGAAATCATTCTAGCCACCTGAGATATCTGAAACTGTCACCAGGCAAATGTGTACTTCCAGCAACTCATCTCTCCTTCTTTATAGTTCATACATTCACAAAAACCATCTAACCCAACTTCTTATTTCTTGCGAAAACGTACTCAAAAGCGTGACTCCAAACTCATGTACACCGCGGCTTACTGTTTCATCCAACACGCTCTGCCTTTATGATTCATTGAAACTTTGCGATCCCCACTTTCAGTTCCAAAATCCGGCAACCGGAACTAGTACCACCAGCTCGCCATTCTCGCTGCGTTTCTGCACAGTTTCTGCAATTCTGGAATTTCCATGCACTTCAATCCTTCTTACCAGCTCACAACACCAGTAGTTACTCAGCTCTGCAACATTTAACACACAGCTTCATTCATCACTGCCTCAAACTCACTGCAGTACCAACAACAGTAGCCACTCAAGCTTCCACCATCTCAAATTTAGTTCAGTTCAGTTCCTGCAGCTCATTCTTCATTCTCAATCCACCAACATCACACATTTCCATCTCCTTCATTCTGTCACTGCAACTGCAATTCCTGTATCACAGCCAGCAAACCATACTGCCATGTTCCAAGTCCTTCAGTTCCAACAACTCAAACACACCCAATTTGCTCAATTCAACAAACCTATTTCAGTTCAATTTTGATCCACCTTGCTGAACCTACAAACTTCAGATCTTCTTAACCCATTTAATCTTCTCTCTTTTCTCCATCCAGAAGCAGCTTCATAATCTCCTCCCTCGAACTATTCACTACATTATGTCTCAAGGCCAACTGCTGCCATTCCAGCTAGCTTACTGCATCTCTCCAGGCCAACCAACACTATCCCCTTGCTGCCAAACTCAAATCCCTGCATCTCCTCTTCATTGCAGCATAACCTGCAATCTTCTCCTCGAGCCATTCTCCACATCTTCACAGTTTCAAACCAAAACACCACTGCATCACTGACAACAGCTTCAGTCCTTAACACCAACAGCTTCTTGCTTGCAGTCCCATTCTTTCACAACATCAGCAAGCAATCTCGAGCAGACATTGAACCCATGACCAGCAGCAGCAAAACTTCTGTCTCTCTCAATCACACAAGCACCAACATCACCAGCTTGCACATGGTACCAGTTCTTTCTCCCTTTGCTATCTGCATCTCAATTTCAGTTCTATTCACTCCCTCTAACTCATATCAGCTCAACAAACCCATAATAACACTCAGATTCAGGAACCCTTCAAGCACCATCTCAATCTCAGATTCGGCAATTTAACAGCATCAGATCTTCTCAATTCATCCCAGATTCGAACCCAACATCACTTGAGCTTAACCAATTCTTCATTCATCTGATTTCCTGGATTTCAATCTCAAGATTTCACATCTCAAACCCTAACTTCAATTTCTTCACTGCCAACCAGTTGACCTAAATCCATGGAAACAAACTCCATTCCTTCCAATTCTTCAGTGATTCGAATCTAGAATAAACCCATCTCTCCAATTCCTTGCTCCATTTCTTCGAAATCAACAGTATTGAATCTGACTTCAACCCAACCACAGACTCCATTTCTCTTCCAAAGCAACGACAACCCCTTTTCATGCTCTGAATAATCATCTTCATCAAACCCTTGTTGTTCTCAGACTTAACCCTGTAATACCCCCATCTCAATTCTCAACCACTTAATGGCGCAGCCATTTTTCACTTTCCTTTTCTCTGAAACTCAGGTGTCTGGTAATGAGGGGAGAAATTCTCGATTTAGATTTTAGTTATGTACTGAAACTGGGACGGCTATAGACAGCCCAATGGCTGGATAAGGGGCCACCTGAACATTCTGATTTCATCTGTCAGTTTTGGAAGATCGACAGCCTAATCCTCTGCTCAACTCATCTGTCAGTATTTTGGGAACCTGATAAAACTTCGGTCCACGGCCAATGCCTGGTGTCAACGGGTCCGGGTCCTCCCGGGTATCACTAGACCCGGACCCTACTTATAAAGATCGGATCCGGGTCCTAACGGTTTCGGGTCCGGTTCCTACACTTGTGGATCCAGAACCGGACCCGTTTAAATATCCGAGTACCCGCCGGTCCCGGATACCCATTGGGTCTTAAGAAAATTATGAAAAAAAACCTCAAAAATTTAATATTTGTCTCTTTTTGGCTTGGATTTAAATAACTTTTATAAAATTTATTATTATTTCTTATTAATGTACTAAATAAAGATTAAATGTAAGAGAAAAATTTAAAACGAGTAAAATATCAAAGCTAAAACTAGCAAAAACATGAATAAAAGTATGAATAAACGGGTACCCGATACCCGCGGGTACCCAACGGATATTACCCGTTTGGACCCGTTTAGATTCGGGTCCAATCGGGTAATTACCCGTTGGGTCCTAAGTTGCTAATGGCTCCAACTTTAGGACCCGGAACCGGATCCAAGTCTACCGGATCCGGTTCCGGGTAATGCGTACCCATTGACAGCCCTACCTCCAAGTCTATTTCTCCTCTTTTTCGTCAATATGACTCCAAAACACCTATAAACTCAAAAACAAACATAAGATACACAATCATAAAGAAAATAGCAAAGAAAGCATAAATATTAGATATAAAGTTAGGTGTTTTAGACACCTATCAAATTCCCCCACACTTAAGCCCCATTTGGGATTGCTTTTTTCAACCAAAAGCACTTTGTAACAAACTTGAAACAAACTTTTACCAAAAATTGTGTTTGGTAAATTTTTTTCAAAGTGCTTTTGGAGAGAAGCACTTTCATTTTAGGACTGCTTTTAAAAGCTACTCAGCACTAGCTTTTAAAAGCTGGAAAAGCAGAAGCTGTGGACCCACATAATTCAATTTAATTGATTCTCTATTTTAACCTTGTTAATTTATTATAAAGACAAGTTTTACCCCCAAATATTGTACTTTCAACATTATATTTCTAAATTTTATTTTATTTCACCTTTCTTTTCATTTTTTTGTTTAATATAATAAATACAATAATAATTAAAAATTATTATTTGAAATAATAAAAAATTTAATAAATATTAAAATAATGATATTTTCTAACCAAACCATAATCAACATTTTTTATTAAAAAAATAAAATAAAATAAATATTACTTATATTTTATTAAATATGTTAAAATTAGAAATATAATTTACTATAATAAAATTGTATTTAAAACTAGTTTTTGAAATATGTATATTTTCGTCATTAACTACATCACCAACACTTTTAAATACCAGTTTACCAAACAGAATTTACAGTTTGTTAATTGCACCGTGCTTTTTAAATTATAGTTTACCAAACGTCATGCCGATTTATTTCCACAGCACAGTACAACAACGCACAGCACAACAGAAAAGCGCTTTTCTGTAATTCACAGCAATACCAAACTAGCCTTTAGACTTTGCAAGTCCTCGAGCAAATCAAACAAAACAATTTTAAATCATATATACAACTCCGTCTCGTCGAGGATACAGTTACTCTTAGCATGAATAACAGGCCTTTAAACCTCTAGGTGTCCCTAGTGGACGAGTTTTAGTCTCGTGAAGGTTTACAAGAGGTATACCTACAAAACCTATATTTCTAAAATCCAGCTACCTGTGAAAATTTAAGAATGACACTAAATATTTTTATTAATTGGCATACTATCAATGATTACAAGAGGAAGTACCCATTTTCAAATCCAATTCATAAATTAGTGGTATAGCTTCATTCGGAAATTTGAACGCAACCACAATACTCGGAATCTAATCAACCACAATCACATGAAAAGATTAAGAAGATGGATATAGAAAGTAGATGGTGGCGGACTGTTGACTAAGGTGAACGGTGTTTCCCATATCTGTCTGAAGGTCACTACCAAAACAAACCTAAAAATCCTATTCGATTGAGCTACTGGGCTGAATACTAATATCAACACGACTGGCATATACAAGGGAACCAACGGTCAACAAACTTAATTCTAGATCAATTCACTGACATATACAAGGGAACCAGTGATCGATTTTATTCAACGCAATAATATTTTTTTCTTTTTCTTTTCTTTTTTTTTCAAATCGACAACATGATTGGATATTTTGGATCCAAGCGCATGATTCTTGTAAGCAGATTACATGGTAATTCCCATGGATTCTGCATTCCACGCTTGTTTAGGCGACGAAGACAGGGAGAACACACACATATTGCTATCCAAGTGTCAATTTTTTTTAATGTACACCGTTTTGTCAAATTGGTCTGGTCTCTTCTTTTTTTTTGTAGTAACTCAATCACTATATTTCATCCTAGCAGTGATAACAATTCGATGCTGGTGCCCCACCAAATCACTTAGAGAAACAATAAATAAATATGGAAAAATAAAAATAGAACGTGATATGGTGACGACTCCGAGATATGGTGACAACTAACATGTTATTTATTTTTATATTTTGTTTATTTTTATAAGAATAGACTCTACTAATGGGTTCCTCAACTCGTACAACCACGATGTTTCCATTAGTGTAAGACACAAGTCTCTAGACTTAGGAGTTTATCATCTTTTTTTTTTTTTCAAAAACACAAGGGAAAACTAACAAGGCTAAAAACTCTATATGAGAACACTCCCCCACACTTAAACTTTACATTGTCCTCAATGTAAAATTTAGTCAATCAAAGTAAAGTTCAAGATGGGAAATTCATAACATGATATATATACAGAATAAGAAAATAAAATGCATAATAAAAACTCATACTCCAACTCATAGTTATTTCTGAACAATAGAGGATAAACACTAAACAAGCTATTTAGTTGGCATCTAATCCCAACTCAGCCAATATATATACCTCATCATCAAGAATTTTTTTTCCATCTACTTAGAAAGGCTAGTGTTTATTCTAAATTGTTCAAAAATCTCTAAAAGTTGGAGTTTTGATATGCAAATATCCAAAATAAGAAAATAAAGATAAAAGACTTGAGAAATAAAAAGATAGAGACAGATACACAAAACCAGTGGGTTGCCTCCTATTTAGCGCTTGGTTTAAAGTCGTCAGCCCGACTTGCAAGTTGAATTCCCCATACACCAATAATAGAACGTGATATGGTGACGACTCCGAGATATGGTGACAACTAACATGTTATTTATTTTTATATTTTGTTTATTTTTATAAGAATAGACTCTACTAATGGGTTTCTCAACTCTTACAACCACAATGTTTCCATTAGTGTAAGACACAAGTCTCTAGACTTAGGAGTTTATCATCTTTTTTTTTTTCAAAAACACAAGGGAAAACTAACAAGGCTAAAAACTCTATATGAGAACACTCCCCCACACTTAAACTTTACATTGTCCTCAATGTAAAATTTAGTCAATCAAAGTAAAGTTCAAGATGGGAAATTCATAACATGATATATATACAGAATAAGAAAATAAAATGCATAATAAAAACTCATACTCCAACTCATAGTTATTTCTGAACAATAGAGGATAAACACTAAACAAGCTATTTAGTTGGCATCTAATCCCAACTCAGCCAATATATATACCTCATCACCAAGAATTTTTTTTCCATCTACTTAGAAAGGCTAGTGTTTATTCTAAATTGGTCAAAAATCTCTAAAAGTTGGAGTTTTGATATGCAAATATCCAAAATAAGAAAATAAAGATAAAAGACTTGAGAAATAAAAAGATAGAGACAGATACACAAAACCAGTAGGTTGCCTCCTATTTAGCGCTTGGTTTAAAGTCGTCAGCCCGACTTGCAAGTTGAATTCCCCATACACCAATAATCTGAAAAGTTGGGGATCCACCCATAGAACCTATTTTGCAAATAATAACTTCACACAAACATTAGTGCAATAAAGCAAAAGTGAAGCTATTTCCCAATAGAAGTTTCCCCCACACTTATTCTTGTCCACACTTGGAAGTGTATAAAGAACATAAAAATCAGGAACTTCTATGGTTTCTTCTTTGCAAACCTGCATAGTTTGAGAATCAAGCATCTCTAATGGAGGATATCGAGAAATAAAGTCATTTAACAATACTCTCGAAGAACATACATTCAAACCAATAAGAGGTAAAGGAGAAGAAACAATATGCAAAGGGTTAGAAAAACCTTGCACAATCTCTTGTATCACGGAATCCTCTTCATCCTTGAAAAACTCAAGTGAATTACTCACCTCTTGTATATCATGGTCCTCTATCAAACCTTCCAACCATTCTTCGTCCGTTTCTGCCTTAACCAAAATCTCGACATCAACAGCATCAATACAATCATTTGCAAGCTCAATTGGGTCTTCCACAATATCGGTCATATCGGTTTCATTCTCAACACACTCCTCTTTGTTGCAAGGTACATACTCCACTGCGGATTCAAGTCTCACCATAAGGAATTTTTTTAGAATACTCATTGCATCATCCTCAAGATCTATCTTTTAATAGGTTCTTGATCGTTAATAAGATCAATGCTCGAGTAAGCTACACTAGTGTCATCATATTCCTTTTCATCTTCACCTTGATTGCAAAAAGACTCCATTGTACACTCCTCGAGGATGTCACCATAAATGGGTTCAAATGATGTGTTTTCGTAGTCATCGTCACTATCATAGTTAACATAAGATTGACTACCACTTTCCAAAGATTGGTCTTTCGCATAATTTTGCATGTCCTCTTTGTATTCTTCAATGCCTTGTCTTAAATTGGAAACACCTTTTGAAGTTCTTGGAGTGATCCATCCAAATTTTGAAAATAGTGTTCCATTTGTTGGTAAAGCTCATTCGACAAGGAAAAAGTAGAATCACTTACCTCAGTATTGCTAGGCCAATTATCTTCCCTTTGAATGGGTGAATGATCATAACTACGATCAGAAATTGGGCCAAACATACTATTAGCATATTCGATCGATGAAACTGGTTCCATGCTTGGTTGTCTACAAACTGACTCCAGGCTAACCATAAATTGTTGCATTTCATCTACCAAACTCGAAGAAATATGAATAGGAGTACAACTAATCTCCCCTACTTGTGGATGCTCACTTACATACCTACCATAAGAAGATTGATATGTATGAGAATAACTCAAAGGGTACATAGAATATTGACCATAACCAAAGGATTGGTTTTGATTATATTCCCCGCAAGGGTGATAGTTCTCCTAATGTTGTTGATGTTGAAAACCGTACCCATTGTTCCAATATGCTCCGTCCATAGAAAATATGTACCTGAAAATAGGTACCCATTGTTCCAATATGCTCCGTCGTTGTAGTATAGTGGTAAGCATTCCCGCCTGTCACGCGGGTGACCCGGGTTCGATCCCCGGCAACGGTGCCAAAATTTGATCGTTGTCGTATGCGTCAAAAATAAATTACTTTCTCACTACTCAAAATATAAAATATAGCAAGGGCAAGAAAGGATCGTTCCCACAGAGAGGTCTTGGTTGTCAATAAGTTTCGGTTTCCTATATAAAACAATAGGGGTTTTCTGATTTTTATATAAACTAAATAAAATAAAAGCAAAACAATGAAAAGTAAACACGCAAATCAAGGATGTGAAATATTGGGTAAAGGTTTCATCTTCAATTGTAAACAAGTATTTAATGTATGATTAGAATTCGTATTTAATCTCGTTATCATCAAAAGCCCGGGAATACCTTATTGCAAGAATACTCCGTCAATTTCCTAAATTCATCAACAAACACATTAGAGCTGCGAGTGTGAATTCTACCTTAAGAGTAACCTAACGCCTTGCGCTAATTAAGTTCAATTCCTAGGAGCATTAAGTTTAAGAAACAGGCTAATCAATGCAATTGTCATACATTGCGCATAACAATTCGAACAAAGGTCAATTTCTACATATGACTACAAGGATGTATCACTACAAACCATAATCATATCATGCTACTCGTATTCAAGGTTATCGCTCGATGATGAACCCTAAGTTAGCTATAGATATGGATGTAAGTTCAATCAATTCTAGACTTAACTAAACAAACATTCAATCATATTGCAATACATCAATCATGCAATTATTATACGCAGTAGAAATCAAACGATAATATTGAGAGAAAACTAATTCATAAAATCAATAACTTGGTTGCAAAATCCAACTACATCTTTAACCAATAATAAAACTTAGTTACTTGTGTTTTTGGAAATCATCATAGAAAGCAAAGAAGACCTATCATGTGAAACCCTAGAAAACAAGTAGAAGCCTCCCTAATGGAGATCTCTAGGTTTAGAGAAAGACTTTCTATTTATATGCTTCTCCCATTCCAAAAGGATACTCTTTTCAAAAGTAGGTCTTCTCAAAACCCATCTCCACGTGGTCCACCGAGCCCATGAGTTAAAACATCTCCTCTGGAAATTCTGCCATTCTCCACATCTTCACAGTTTCAAACCAAAACACCACTGCATCACTGACAACAGCTTCAGTCCTTAACACCAACAGCTTCTTGCTTGCAGTCCCATTCTTTCACAACATCAGCAAGCAATCTCGAGCAGACATTGAACCCATGACCAGCAGCAGCAAAACTTCTGTCCCTCTCAATCACACAAGCACCAACATCACCAGCTTGCACATGGTACCAGTTCTTTCTCCCTTTGCTCTCTGCATCTCAATTTCAGTTCTATTCACTCCCTGTAACTCATATCAGCTCAACAAACCCATAATAACACTCAGATTCAGGAACCCTTCAAGCACCATCTCAATCTCAGATTCGGCAATTTAACAACATCGGGTCTTCTCAATTCATCCCAGACTCGAACCCAACATCACTTGAGCTTAACCAATTCTTCATTCATCTGATTTCCTGGATTTCAATCTCAAGATTTCACATCTCAAACCCTAACTTCAATTTCTTCACTGCCAACCAGTTTACCTAAATCCATGGAAACAAACTCCATTCCTTCCAATTCTTCAGTAATTCGAATCTAGAATAAACCCATCTCTCCAATTCCTTGCTCCATTTCTTCGAAATCAACAGTATTGAATCTGACTTCAACCCAACCACAGACTCCATTTCTCTTCCAAAGCAACGACAACAACCCCTTTTCATGCTCTGAATAATCATCTTCATCAAACCCTTGTTGTTCTCAGACTTAACCCTGTAATACCCCCATCTCAATTCTCAACCACTTAATGGCGCAACCATTTTTCACTTTCCTTTTCTCTGAAACTCAGGTGTCTGGTAATGAGGGGAGAAATTCTCGATTTAGATTTTAGTTATGTACTGAAACTGGGACGGCTATAGACAGCCCAATGGCTGGATAAGGGGCCACCTGAACATTCTGATTTCATCTGTCAGTTTTGGAAGACCGACAGCCTAATCCTCTGCTCAACTCATCTGTCAGTATTTTGGGAACCTGATAAAACTTCGGTCCACAGCCAATGCCTGGTGTCAACGGGTTCGGGTCCTCCCGGGTATCACTAGACCCGGACTCTACTTATAAAGGTCGGATCCGGATCCTAACGGTTTCGGGTCCGGTTCCTACACTTGTGGACCCAGAACCGGACCCGTTTAAATGCCCGGGTACCCGCCGGTCCCGGGTACCCATTGGGTCTTAAAAAAACTATTAAAAAAAGCTTAAAAACTTAATATTTGTCTCTTTTTGGCTTGGATTTAAATAACTTTTATAAAATTTATTATTATTTCTTATTAATGTACTAAATAAAGATTAAATGTAAGAGAAAAATTTAAAACGAGTAAAATATCAAAGCTAAAACTAGCAAAAACATGAATAAACGTGTACCCAACGGGTATTACCCGTTTGGACCCGTTTAGATTCGGGTCCAATCGGGTAATTACCCGTCGGGTCCTAAGTTGCTAATGGGTCCAACTTTAGGACCCGGAACCGGACCCAAGTCTACCGGATCCGGGTAATGGGTACCCATTGACAGCCCTACGTCCAAGTATAGCCTCCAAGTTTGTTTCTCCTCTTTTTCGTCAATATGACTCCAAAACACCTATAAACTCAAAAACAAACATAAGATACACAATTCATAAAGAAACCGAGAGATACACAATTCATAAAGAAACCGGTTGTGACCTTCCTCCGCCATCATGTCGTCCTCTGTGAATGTAACATTATTCACAGATGTTCCTGATGCGTTCGAGACTTCTGGGCGTGAAGGAGCCAGGTGCACTTCCAGGGCTATCTGGTTAATTGCCGCTAACGTCTCCGCCCGCTGATTCTTCGAGAGGTGTAAAAGTTTGCATAAACTTTCCACTAGAGAATCCGATCCATCGGCCTCTGGTTCATAGTGAAACTATTGACTTGAGGAGGATCGCTGCAAGGATCAGTCCCCAGTGTAGAAATCTCTGTGACAGGAGAACTGCTGGTATCTGATGTCATCTCGATAAGGAGATCGAGTATGTCGTTTATCGCTTCTTTGATCAGGTCCACATTTCTTGCCAGGACTTCTTGCCTCCATGCTAGCTCAGCTAGAGTTGGGATTTCTCCATCGGTTGAAGCGACAAAGATAATGGGGGTATTGAAATATGAAAATTCGTTATAAACAGAATTGTTCAAAGGAGGGTGAGAGACATTACCATTTGAAGGATTCTGGCTGAGATCCGTCGCGGTAGAATCATCCCTGAGGCCAACCATCTTTTGAAAATCTTGAGATCGCAACCGAGAGATTAATCTCCCACTATGGTCGCCAATTGTTTATGGGTGAAAAATATTTCTGTTGGTTTTGGTAATTTGGGGTGTGTGGATGAGAAATGAATCTAAATCCTAAACAAATGCACTGCACGGGAGTGCTTTTGATTCGAGAAATCAATCTGTACAATTATGGCCTAAACCAAGAAATGGCCGTTACAGACTTGCTTCGGTCACAAAGTGAAGGAGATGGGGTTGATCTTAGGGAGGGAAGCAAAGAAGGTGTTGAGATTGTGAAGGTGTTGGTTGTGTATGACTTGTATCAGAAAGCTGAACTCGCTTGCAGAATGTAAGCTATCAGTTCTGGTGTTGGAATACGTTGTATCAACACTTGATTTCTGTCTTGTCCCTTTTTGGAAATAGGGAGGAGAACCTATTTATACAAGTCATTGAGCCTAACCCACGTCTCTCATGGGAAGTGGAGGAAGTGGAGTGATGGAGTAATGGAGTTGTGTGTTAGTGTCACACGACCAGTCTTGCCCACTTCTCCCATCATCACTAACTGTCCATGTCTTCCTGACACGTTCTTGTGATGGCGTGTTGCACGCTGCACGCTGTAAGCCGCCAGACCAATACCCCAGTATGTATCCCCCAGTTTGTGACATGCTTGATGTCTCGATTGTGTGGATCGTGGGACCCACATAAGGTAGCATACGGTGCTAAGTTAAATAACTAAGTTATTTGGGAAATCGATATTTATGAAATATAGTGTGTATTCTATGCATGTATGAAGCATCGCTATTTTAAGGCTTAACAGAGTAAGTCATGAATTAAGCGTCTTAAAATAGCATCACGTCCATCCATTTTCGAGTGATCGTTTGGAGGCTATAAGGCAAGCCCTGCTTTGGTCGATCAACCCACGTGGAAGAGTGGCGGACGGTGATCATGGTGATGCTTCATTCGCCATTTAACTCCTGACCAGGGCTGCCCAACCAAGCTGGTATAGTTGGACGGACAAGATGATATATGACGCTCATCTGCGACCGCTTGATGAAGTTTTAGGGTTTTGAAGAGGTGAGCAAGCATCACTCTTCAGCTTGGTCGAATCCAAGCATGGGAGACGTTTTTGGCAAGACCGACCGGGCATGCGTGTAGACGGGTTGCCGGTGTACACGTCCGTACCTCACTGTCCCATGAAAGTGTGATTTAAACCACTCAATTTGCCCGGAAAAGAGGAGCGGCTGAGATTAATTTGCGACAGAAATTCATGCCGCACGTCATGCCTACATCGGGCGCGCGTTTCGAGACATCCAACCATGATTGGCCTTGGTCGATCAGTCAGGCGTGTAGATGGGCCCACGGTGATCGTGTTGACATGTTGTGGACCCTTTGAATCTACATATACACCCTCCATCTATGCTTGCGAAGATGGACGCTCGTGATCCATTAGCGACACATGTAATATGCCGCAAACCCTAATTAGGGTTTTTGGCCGGTCGCGTGCATGCATGTTCGGCCGTTCGAAACTATGAGCTACACTCCTCATCCGGGGAGGTCGACCGTGTGGGACCCTTGTAGGGCCGGCGATGAGTGTCGTGGTATATGTCCGACCAACCCAGGCTTGATCTAAGCCATCCAACTATGCCAGTGAAGTTGGATGGTCGTGATCGATTTAAGTTTCTAGTGGACTTTTCCTATGACCCTTGATTCTTCACGCTGACCCAACTTCGGACAAGCATACGTTGCAATGTGGCTAGGTCAGGGAAAAGTCGGCTATAAAGGAGTGAAGGGGGCCCGCCGGTGTGTACCACGGAAGATGTCCGACCGGCTTTGGAATAATCCTCGTCGTCCAACCGCGCCGGCGAAGTTGGACGGCCGTGAAATGTTTAAGTCTGCCTTGGCCGGTTTTGGTCGCACGACTTCTTTTTTAGCTACTCCACACCATCTTGGTCATCCAACTCTGGGCTGGTGTTTGGTGGTTATCTGAAGGGCGTGATGTGCACCTGACCGGCCAGGCAATAAACGGGCCCGCTGGTGGTCATTGCGGTGGTAGCCTGCTCCTGCTGAGGATCGTCTAGGTTGGTTAAATCATGCGGCCAACTTGCGTGGTCGTGATTGTTTCTGAGGTTGATATGGACAGTCCAGATTCAAATATGCTCAATCGGGCTAGTATAAGACACCGAGAGATGTATGCTCAATCAGGATAGTATAACACACCGAGAGATGTAGTCTGTACGGGTATTTCGTGCATGCCTCACTATCAACACTTGGAGATTCGTGTTACTCTGCTGAGAGCAACACTCAGTCGTCATGCCGAACTAATAATGAGAGTTCTGCGGGAACAACACAGGAAATACAAGGCCAGTCATGCATTAATTAATAATGCTATAAATTCACAGGGTATATGGGATTGCTGCCACATGCTCCAACCTGGATGAATTTTGTGTATTTAATTCACAGAATACTGGGATTGTTGCCACATGCTCCATTCTAGGTGAATTAGTAAAGTGAAGAAGTATTCATCACTTATCAGTGGCTTTATCCTTTGCAGGATGTCAACGCATGAGTTTGGTTTTACAATTTTAACCCTGAACTAAAATCCACCATCAACAGAAATCAAACTTGCTTTGAACCCTAAAATTAAGTTTAACCATATTCAAGTAATAACAAAAATTTGGAATTAAAGGCATACCCAATCAACCAATGGTTTCAACAAACAAAAAAAGAGTCACCACAATCTGAAGGAAAATAATCACCACTAAAGTGATACTGACAAGTACTAAAGCAAACATACCTTGGTTTGACATAGTACTTCTTTCTACTCCTTTGGTACCCAATAAGCCGTATTCTAATACTGGAAATATGTATTCCTCCACGAAAAGTTGTGGAAGATAGGTGTTTTTGCTTGTGATACAATTATCACGATGTGGTCTTGAGCAAAGTAGTCAAAAATCGGACTCATTGGTCAATTTTCTCGTTAGTACTCGCTATTAGGACCTCTATCGATTCGATCTTCCAGTTCTTGCCGGATCTGAATAACAAAGATTAACACAAACGAGTAGTCAGAATTTTAGCGTTTTTCAAATTGAACGAGTTATTTGAGACGTCTGATGTTGTTGTGGTGGTCAATTTGGTCAAGTAGATGTTGTCTTTTATATGCTTGTTGGATTTTAAAAGAGAAGGTATGAACATGGTTTTGTTGCATGCATATGAAATTGTAGGGTTGGTGTTTAATTTTTAATTTAATTGCATATAAGTCATGTTAGTAACAATACATATGATAAAAAGGACTCTAGGTCTCTAATGCTTTTTCTTAGTCCGAGTATTGGCGAATTCTTCAATCAAGCTGGCCACTCCCCGCTCCTCATTCCCATCCGAGTAGGATCCGAGGAACATTTTTAACTACTTGTCTTGATCCCCTCTATCAAGATTAATATAAGTGTGACCATAGCTTATACGGGATAAGGAGTTTTCTTAATGATTTAGAAAAAAAAAGTTTTAGTCTTCTTCTCGATTGAAGATTCGCAAGGTAAAGGTTGTATCATGGAAAGGATAAAAACAAACATGTTCCAGTTTATAAAACCAAACCAAAGTAATATATATGCAACAGTGATTTCAACATCATGTTGTTTCTCATGAGTCTTTAATTTCTTATGTAATTGGGAAAGATAAACTTTAACTCGAACAAAATACAGAAAATACACTAATTGAGATATAAATGTAACTAGGACAGAAGCTAAAAAAACAATCCAAAGAAAGGAAATATAAAGGATATACTAATTGAATTACTAAATAGCCTTATCTTGAAGAAAACAATGATATAAGGATGTAAAATACTAAAGCATTAAACAAAGATGAGGATTTGAATGGTACAATTAGCAAGGGATTGGTCTTAATTTTTATCATGTGATTTTTAAACCACGTATGACTTTTCTACCTATATATTAAAAAAGTTATCCCAACAAACAACAAGAGCGAAAGCCTTTCGGAGTAAAAATACCAGCGAGTCGAGAATTGCAAACTCCAAAAGAGGAAAAACTAAAAGATGTCCAGTTAAGAAACACAAAAAATGGTTACAACAACTCAAAACAAACTCAATGGGTACCCGAACTGAAAATTATGTTATTCATGACTCGACCCGACCGATTATCATCCAAACTCTAACATGCTAATACCATCTAAACCCTTCTCACAATAATAGCGGTTGCAAGTACAGGAACCTACAAAAATGTCAAATACCATGAAAAGTGAAACTAAGTTAACCAAAACAACTGAAATTGTTTATACGGAAAACAAGACCATCATACTACTAACATGAAGAGAACCAAAGCAAAGGGGATTTTAAAGAAAACATATACATCATAGCAAAAGGGAGGAAATCACAAGTAAATGTCGAACAAAAAAAATTAGAGAAATACAACCTTACTGAAACCATGTAGGAATTTGATTTTGAAAATAAATAAATAAACAATGTAACAACTCATAAATGAAAATAACCTTTCAAACGTTTAACTGAATTGTTAGAGTATTGCTCGGATAAATCCACCAAGTGTTGGTATGCCAAGTTTGGTTGTCAAATTTAGTTCCCAAACTCCGAGTCTCTTGATTTGAAAATTAAAATCAACTTCGTTAGGTTAGACTAGAAACATAAATTTTTTGAACCTTTCTCTTGTTCCATAAGATGATTCATAAGACGTGTCGTAAATAACGAAGACGTTATTCTTTAACTCGAGGTTATTAACTACATACTTGACTTGTTCCATCTCTATCATTTGTTCTTTCAACTTAGTATTTATCGAGAACATAACATACGAAGTAAAGTTTTGCTCACAATGACTTTAGTATTGGTGACTTGGTCATTATAATGTGAAAGAATTAAGGAATTATATACTAGTTGTTTTCACAACTTGATGATATATGTATAATCGATATTGTATTAATTGATAATTAACTATTATTCTATGTGTTGAAATTTCGGATGAATCCATACCTTGAAATAATGTTTAATCACATAGTTCAAGGAAGTAGACTTGTGAAACTTGTTTCGTAGTTCAAAAGTGATTCAAGGATCGATCCATAATAAAGATCTATTCAAAGAACTGATCTCGTGGAAGGATCTCAACTAGGATTGATCTTAAGGATCTAAGTCTGGACCGTACCTTAACAAGGATATAAGTTGGGACCGATCCTCGTGTATCTGACCAAATATTATGTTTTCGATTTGTCTATCATCATAGGGTTTCTATAGACATCGATGTGTATATTGGTTAAACTGGGAATGTTCATAAATGTTGACATGGTGATTTGAACATGTATGAAACTCTAATATCGTAATGTTTAACTATTTTCCTTTTGATACTCAAGGCATGACCCTGAAACCGACTGATGTAGTTTTTATAGTGGTGAATGAGATTTGTTCAACTCGGACTTCATGAGATCGGTTTCAGACTCAAAAATAGAAACACTAAAATAAAGAAAATATATTCACAAGGTTGTCACAAATATCGAGAGATTACTGAGACTCAAGATTTCACCGTTTTCCATATTCAAGTGGTTCAAAAATTAACCCTAAGCAATTATAGCTCAAAACAAAACAAATATTAACTCTATTCTTTGCTAAAGTAAAATATTACGTGTAGATTATAAGCATGGCGCATCAAGAATCCCTAGGACAAAGCATGCTCCATCAAACAAAGTTACAAGTAACTAATCGAAGTCTTAATTCAATTAAAATCGGTGCAAAAAGTAAATAAAGAATTAACTAAATTACCGCATGGATGAAATACAGCTTCCTCCGTTGTCCCAGTGTTGGGGTTTAGCTCATTAGGCAAAACACTCTCAAAAGATTGATACATGGCTTAAAAGTGCTTGAGAAGAAGAAAAGAATTCAAATAAATAAATCAGTGAATCTGCGACGTTTATAAGCGTTACAGAGGACACTGTTAAAATTGATGCGACTATTACTAAAGGATTGTTTTATTGTGCAGCAGACTTCGCGACTGTTTATTGCAGCATTATGTTCTTGATGTTCTTCCTCTTCCTGCTGCTGCTGAAACTTTCCCTGCAGCGATTCTTTCTTCTCTATTCTAACCCCTAACTCTCTAAAACCTCTGTTCGACTTCCCAGCGGCCTATATATACTCAACAGGGTTATTGATTCTCGAAGAAATCTCCAAAAATATCTGTTCTTTCTTCCCAGCCAAGCTACGAAAATAAAATAATTCACTGCCAAACTTTTACGCGTCTCCAACAGAGTCTGGATTGTGAAATACTCTTCTAAACTTGGTAGATGAGAGTCTTACGTGAATATCTTCCCCTAAGTTCAACATAAATTCTTTATATAAATCACAAAAAATCCCCTAACTTATGAATGCCCTGTTTTAAGATAACTACGTGGAAACCTTCCTTTTCTTTCGATTTCAGACCAGCTACCAAACCTAATTCGACCTAACAGGCCCAAACTAATCCAAGTCCATGAGAATCTCCGATTAAATCTCCATGAAATACAGCCAAACAATCCCGAGAAGACTTCATTCCCCTGTGTTGTCGAGATTATCCAACCAAATTTGAGCCATTAAATCACCTATACCAGCCATGTTTATCTCATTGGAGTCTATTGAAAATAATTATGGCGATTGAATTTCCTCCAAAACCTCCCAAAATTCCAACCCTAATTCTGTCCGTGAAAATCAACTTTTCCCGCCAAATTTTATATTTCAAATTAAGAGGATGAAGTGCCCCTATCCAACTGTCGGGTGCCTTTAACACTTGGGTGTCCCAGAGTGTAAATAACAAGTGGTTTACCCTTAGTAATTGAGGTTCCCCTTATCCAAATGATAGTTACCTTTAGTGATTTTCTCCCACGAGCGCTAATACCACTTTTCGAGCCAATTTTCCATACATGTTTATTTCTCCAAAAATACCTACAAAGAGATAAATATCAAAACAAGTACAAAAATGGGTACTAACAATGTAGAAAATTGAGATCAAAATATACACATAAATGCATCTATCACCGACTTTCAATATCTTTTTAGATATCGCAATTATATGCTTATCATATCCCAAAGCTTTGCATATTATTAGGTACGATATTAATAAAGTACATGGGTATGTGCTAGTGATGAGTGCTAAAAAGTGCATATTTCTATATATTTTTATTGGCCTTTAGCTCATCCTTTGTGCATTAAATTCTACATTTTACCCCATATTTTGTATTTTCCTTGTTTTCAAGATTAAATATTTTTATTAATTAATTTTGCATTTTTAGGTAATAAATAAAGTTGGATGAATTGCGGAGCGGAAAAGAGCAGAAAAGTAGTGAAAGGCCGGGAGGAATTACGCAAATATCTCAACCCTAGCCCGCCTCGGTTCTCAGCCGTCAGATCGAAGCATTTCAGCATCCTACGGTCGCTCCATTATCGCACATCAAACTCCGAAGTCCTCGCTTCACATCGCAGCGCCCATCTCAATCTTGAGCCGTCCTTTTTGCTGCATTTCCTCATCCTACGGTCTCTCCAATATCTTCCCATCTCACCGTTGGATCCACCTACCATATTCACATCCGACGCGTTTCCTCGCAAATCATCACCCCTTGCCACACCCGCTCAACACCCTAACTTCCAAACCCATCGACCTCAAGCCAAACACTCCCTTCTCCCCAAACTGTCGACCTCTTCTTCTCTTCCCCAAACTTCCTCTCTTCCATCACCTGCAACTCCTTCACCATCATGCCCCGACATTACCAGACCTCGAGCTCCATCACCACCTTCTTCCCCGACCATCACAGAAACACATCAACCCTAGATGCTACAAACAAGAAAGGCAGAGCTAGAGTTCAGTTACAGTGGAGAGAAGACCAACTTGGAGTGTTGTTCGAGTTGACATGAGCAAGTGGAAGCATGGGTCAGCGCTCAATTGCAGAGGAGACAACGAATTCAGAGGGTACGGCGAGTTTTCCCCAATTTCCCAAAAACCCTAATTTTATCAAATTTGGGGAAAATGCTTGTAAACCCTAATTGAATGTTTTGGGTATAAATAGAGATGAAGGGTGAATGTCAGAATCATCTCTGGACTAGCCAGTGAACATTGTAGTAGTTTTATTTCCAATTTCAAATTCAGTTATTTGAGTTCAGTAAAAATTTGAAGTTATGTGTCAATTATCTGTTAAGATGTATGATATTAGTAACATGTTAGTTATGAGCTAAGTTACATTAGCTAAGGTTTAGATGAAACCTTAGTACACAGTTAGGTGGTGGAATGTTAGGTTATAACTCATGTAAGTTGAACTGATTGAGGGATGGAGGAAATTAGTGTCCAACTTTGCTTGTGATTGATTGTGCTGTTAAAAGACAGTCAATGCTAGGATTAAAACAGTTGAACTAGCTTATTATTCTTCCATTCCATCTATGTATGCCCTGGAACATAGGCAGGCTTGAACCTTCACCTAGCTCCATTAGGGATAGGGATTTAACCTAGAACTACACTATCTGGCTAGGTCACTAGGTGGATTCAGAACCTTAGTTTAGTCCACAAACTCACTTCACTGTCACTTGAAATTCTCTGTTTTTTCTTTTTGCCCAGCTACTTGTTTCTTCACTGTTTTGCTTAAATTGTGCAACTTAAACCTTGATGTGCACTAGTTATAGTGCACTGTCCTCCTCTGCCTTGCACTGTTGTGCTTGAAATCACCCTGCAATTTGCTTACTTCCTGTTTTAGTTTGAACTCTTAGTTTCATGATAGGTTGCATTTAGTTACAATTTATCTCCCTTGCTCTTGGCTACTTGCCTTGGTTCGTAGCTTAGCTACCATCACTACACACCACATCCCTGTGGACTTCCCCTTACTCATCCCTTTACTATAACTTGGCCCTATATACTTGTAGGTTTTGTGTGCGCTTTCGTTTTCACACCAAGTTTTTGGCGCCGCTGCCGGGGATGTGCGCTGAGTAGTGCTTGTCCCTGCTGCTGGCTACCTCCTTCTCTGGCTCCAGCCTTGCTTACCTACCTTGCCTGCCAACTCCCTTTTTAACCTGCTGTAACTTAAGCAGATACATGTTCTGTGCTTTGCTGCTGCATCACCCTTGCTGCTGTGTGCTACTGCTGCTGTGCTGTGTAGCTGGTGCTGGTGCTGCTGATGTCTGCTTCTAGCTGCTGCTGTTCTGCTTTGCTGCAAAGCTTTGCTGCTGCTTGTGCTACCAACCTCTACCTTCTTCTCCTGAGCCAGTGCTGCTATTCCAGCTGGGTGAGCTGAACCAAGGTGCTGCGGGCTGCAGTGAAGCTGAGTTAGAGACAAGCCCAACTGGGTTGATGCAAAGAAAGGCTAAGGATGATCCAAGCCCAACTGGGCTAGTGCAACAAAGGGAATAAAAGCCCAACTGGGCTTCCCTACAAAACCAAGTAAGCCTAACCCATGAGTTAACCCAACTGGGCCTCATTAAAATTCATTTGGGCTTGTAATAATTTATTCAATTAATTTGGGCTTGTAATAATTTTTATTTGTTTTTTTTTTTTTCTTTTTCTTTTATGGGCTTGTAATATTTTTTTATTGTTGTTATTTTTCTTTCTTTTGTGGATGTGTGACAATTTATATTAAGCTTCAAATTCGTGTGCCAAAATTAACCCAAATTAGGCTTAGTTCAAACCCAACTCAACCAAAGTTCCCAAACCCAATTTTAACCAAAACCCATCTTAAAACCAAAATACCCATTTTTGAAAACCAAAAATTCCACTCCTTAAAACCAAATTCCACTTAACCCTTTCAAAACCAAATCTTCATAATCCTTATGGGCCCTGTTTTCTCCATTATCCGTGGGCTTGTTATTTCATGAGTGGGATATGATTGTAACCTTTAGAGACCAATCAAATAGACTAGTTAGAGTAAATCAAATAGACCCAATTGACATATCCACAACTTCTGAGGAAAACACACCGGACCAATCTGAAACAATGGGAGAACACCGTACCCTCAAGGATTATATGTACCCAACTAGAGCAAGTCAACCCTCTTGCATTGTCCTACCCGAGGCTAATGGCCATTATGAGCTGAAATCGAGCACAATACAAATGCTCCCTGTTTTTAGAGGTGTTGAAAATGAAAACCCTTACCACCATGTGAGAGAATTCGAGGAAATTTGTGGAACTCTGCGTTTCACTCAAATGACCGACGAAACCCTAAAGTTAAGGCTCTTTCCTTTCTCCCTGAAAGATAAGGCAAAAGCCTGGTTGTATGCTTTACAGCCACAATCCATCATGACATGGGATGATCTCACAAAGGAGTTTTTCAAAAAATTCTTCCCAAACCACAAGACTGCGACAATTCGTCAAAGTCTGAATAGCTTTGTGCAATTAGAGGGTGAGACCTTAGCTAGATACCTGGAGAGATTCAATGAATTATTGCTCCAATGTCCCCATCATGGTTTTGAAAAATGGAGACTTGTGCAAATTTTGTATGAGGGTCTAGATGTGTCCACCCGAACAACGGTTGAGTCGATGTGCAATGGTCTTTTCGTAGACAAAACTGCTGATGCGTCTTGAGACTTCTTAATTGAGGTAGCTGAGAAGACGCAACAGTGGGAATCCATTCGTGAACCCAGAAAGACTACACCTGTAGCTAAGGTTCTTAGGATTGAGTCAGATTTTGAGGGAAATGCAACGATGGCATCGTTAGTTAGGAGAATAGAAGAGTTAGAACTACATAAAAATGCAAAACCTTCCACCACTACTCTCCGAGAACATGTCGAAATGTCTGTATGTGCTGCTTGCCATGATCCCAACCATCAACTCAATAGTTGCCCAGATTTACTTGCAGTCCAGGAAGCTAGACTTGAGCAAGCACATGCGATGTTTCAAAAACCAGAGCATAACCCTTATTCACAGACCTACAATCCAGGATGGAGGAACCACCCCAACTTTTCATGGTCCAAAGGCCCCACTCAAGGAGGACCATATCAACCCACCCAAAGCTATCAAAACAATCAGGGATATCAATACCCTAGGAACCCTCAACAACAATCATATCCTCAACACAATACCGACAAGAGATTATCCAACATAGAGGAGATTGTCCAGAGTCTGGTGCAAAGTCAGAAAAATCTAGATCAAAAGATGGGTCAAATTTGTGATTCAATAAGTGAGAGAGAAAAGGGTAAACTTCCTAGCCAACCCCAACAAAATCCAAAGAGGATATTTCAAGCAGGCACATCATCTTGCGAAGAAACCTCACCCGATCAAGTCCATTCCATCACCACTCTCCGAAGTGGTAAGATTGTTGAGAACAACGTAGGCATGCCACAAACAAGTGAATCCGAGCCAAACTTAGCACTGCCTACACCACCTAAGGAAACCTCCAGTTTAGATAAAGAGTCCGAGCACATTAGTGAAGCTGACAATCCCACTGCTAGGAATGTCCCTCTACCTCCTAATGCTCCTGTTGCTCCATATCCTCAGAGGTTAGTTCGCCAACAGATAAGCACCCACTACAATGAGATGTTAGAACTGTTCAAAAGAGTCAACATCAACATTCCTTTTCTTGAGGCAATTAAGCAAATCCCTGCATATGCCAAATTCCTCAAAGACTTGTGTACTCAAAAACGTAAGATTAATGTACACAAACGTGCTTTCTTAGCTGAACAAGTGAGTTCCATCATTCTGAACAAAACCCCACCTAAGTTTAGGGACCCAGGTTGTCCAACAATTTCTTGCACTATAGGAAACCACATGGTTGATAAAGCTTTATTAGATCTAGGTGCAAGTGTGAACCTCCTGCCATATTCTGTTTATGCGCAGTTAGGTCTTGGAGAGTTGAAGCCAACACCCATAACTCTCCAATTGGCGGACCGATCCGTCAAAATCCCTCGAGGTGTGATTGAGGATGTTTTGATTAAGGTTGATAAGTTCTACTTTCCTGTAGACTTTATTGTCTTAGATACTCAACCTGTACAAAACCCGGATAGCCACATTCCTGTCATTTTAGGGCGTCCTTTCCTGGCGACGTCTAATGCGATCATCAATTGCCGTAATGGAGTGTTGAAGCTGTCTTTTGGAAACATGACTGTAGAGCTGAATGTGTTTAATGTTAGTCAACAACATGTGAATCTTGATGATGAGGATGTACATGAGGTCAATATGATTGAGAGTTTGATACAAGACTCATTGACTAGCATGATGTCAGTCGAACCCTTGCAAGCATGTCTGGAAGAAGTTGACTTGGAGTTGTATGATGATGAATACCTTGGTGAAGTCCAATCTTTGCTCGAATCTGTACCTCATATGGACATCACTGAATGGCAGACTAAAGTGGAACAACTCCCACTTTCTGAGAAGTCTGTCATATCTTCGGATGAGTCTCCTAAGGCCAAGCAGGAATTGAAACCTTTACCCGATACTTTGAAGTATGCCTTTCTAGGTCCTTATGATACTTTACCTGTTATATTTCTTCCCAACTAAACATAGAACAGGAAAACAAGCTTTTAGAAGTACTTGAGGAGCAGAAAGAGGCCTTAGGATGGACCATCTCAGATCTCAAAGGAATTAGTCCCACCATTTGCATGCACCACATTAACCTTGAAGAGAATGCCAAACCATCGAGGGAAATGCAAAGGAGACTTAATCCTAACATGAGAGAAGTTGTTAAGAGTGAGATCTTGAAGCTGCTTGATGCGGGTATCATATATCCGATTTCAGATAGTAGATGGGTTAGTCCCATTCAAGTTGTGCCTAAAAAGTCAGGCATTACTGTAGTTCGGAACGAAAAGAATGAGTTAGTCCCTTCACGTACAACCACAGGATGGCGAGTATGTATCGACTACAGGAAGTTGAACACAGTAACAAGAAAAGATCACTTCCCCCTTCCCTTCATAGACCAAATGCTAGAACGTGTGTCTGGACACAGTCACTACTGTTTTCTAGATGGCTTTTCCGGTTATAACCAAATCCACATTGCACCGGAAGATCAGGAAAAAACTACATTCACGTGTCCATTTGGGACATTTGCTTTTAGACGTATGCCCTTCGGGCTGTGTAATGCACCTGCTACTTTTCAGCGTTGCATGATGAGCATTTTTTCAGACATGATAGATAGTTTTCTCGAGATCTTTATGGATGATTTCTCTGTGTTTGGTTCTTCTTTTGACGAATGTTTGGACCATCTAGTCCTTGTGCTATCAAGATGTAAGCAAAAGAATCTGATTTTAAACTGGGAAAAATGCCACTTCATGGTGAACTCCGGCATAGTTCTAGGACACATCGTATCGGAAAAAGGAATTGAAGTAGATAAAGCTAAAGTCGACCTCATTCAACATTTACCCCAACCCCACTCTGTGAAGGGGATTCGATCATTTTTAGGTCACGCCGGATTCTACCGGCGATTCATCAAAAACTTTAGCCAAATCTCTCGCCCTTTGTGTAACCTACTTGCCAAAGATGTTGTCTTTAACTTTGATGCTGCGTGTGTGAAGGCGTGGGAAGAACTCAAGACTCTCCTTACCTCAGCTCCTATTGTCCAACCACCCAACTGGGAGCTACCGTTCGAGCTCATGTGTGATGCCTCTGATTATGCCGTTGGTGCTGTTTTAGGACAACGTGTTGATAGACTACCATGTGTGATATACTATGCTAGCAAAACCCTTAATGATGCCCAACTCAATTATTCAACTACCGAGAAGGAATTGCTTGCTGTCGTTTTCGCATTAGACACGTTTAGATCTTATCTCATAGGATCTAAGATCATCATATACACTGACCATGCGGCTTTGAAGTACCTTCTTTCCAAGAAGGATGCTAAAGCTCGCCTTATTCGATGGATACTCTTATTACAGGAATTCGATCTCGAAATCCGTGATAAGAAAGGTTGTGAGAACGTGGTTGCTGATCATTTGTCTAGATTAACCATTGAGTCTATTGATGAGTCTATACTAATCAGAGAATCATTTCCTGATGAGCAATTGATGTCTGTGTCAGACCTTCCTTGGTTTGCCGACATTGTTAACTACCTTGCTGCAGGTAGAATGCCTTCACATTGGTCTAGACAAGACCGTTCTAAGTTCTTGGCTGAAGTTAAACATTTCCTTTGGGACGACCCATATTTGTTTAAGTACTGCCAGGACCAAATCATTCGGAGATGTGTCCCCAACAATGAACAGAGAGAAGTGATATCTTTCTGTCATAACCAAGCATGTGGAGGCCATTTCAGTGCCAAGAAAACCGCTGCAAAGATTCTGTAGTGTGGGTTCTATTGGCCATCATTGTTCAAAGACTGCCATGATCACTGTGTGGCTTGTGAACGCTGTCAAAAGCTAGGAAGTATTTCGAGGAGAAACATGATGCCATTGAACCCTATTTTGATAGTGGAACTTTTTGATGTTTGGGGGATCGACTTCATGGGTCCATTCCCTATTTCTGACGGTAGGTTGTATATCCTAGTCGCAGTTGATTACGTTTCTAAGTGGGTAGAAGCCATCGCAACCAGAACAAACGACCACAAGGTGGTACTTTCATTTATAAAGGAAAACATATTTGCACGTTTTGGTACCCCTAGAGCTCATCAGTGACGGCGGTTCACATTTCTGTAACAAGTACTTTGAGTCTTTAGTACGCAAGTATGGCATAACTCACAAGGTTGCAACTCCGTACCACCCTCAGACGAGTGGACAAGTAGAAGTGTCTAATAGGGAAATCAAGCACATTCTAGAGAAGACGGTTAACCCGTCCCGGAAAGATTGGTCATTACGACTGAATGATGCTTTGTGGGCCTGTAGAACAGCTTATAAGACACCGATTGGCATGTCCCCCTATCGTCTAGTGTATGGAAAGACGTGCCATCTTCCTGTGGAATTAGAACATCGTGCTTACTGGGCAATCAAGAAGCTTAACTTCTCTCTGGACGAGGCTGGTATTCAAAGGAAACTCCAACTCAACGAGTTGGAAGAATTGAGAAATGAGGCTTATGACAGTGCCATGCTGTACAAGCAGAAGATGAAGATGTTTCATGACAAGCGGATTCTCCGCAAGTCATTCATGCCTGGTCAGAAAGTTTTGTTGTATAACTCCCGGTTCATCTTTTTCCGGGCAAACTGCGTTCCAGATGGACGGGCCCATTCTTAGTACGCACAGTTTTCCCTCATGGGGATGTGGAACTGGAAGATGTCGCCAACAGAAACATTTTCAAAGTCAACGGGCAGAGATTAAAGCCATTCCTTGAACCAATCCCACCCGACATTGAAACAACCAACCTGGAGGACCCCGTCTATGTGGACTAAGCTGATCCACCCTTGTACATAAATCAGGTTAAACATTCCATGCTCTTTCTTTTCTTGTGATTTTTGTTTCTTCATGTACAATTTTTCTTTCCTTTCTAAAACATTGAGGACACTGTTTATTTTAGGTTTGGGGGTAGATTTAGGAACCCTGATAACATGCTATAATAGGAAAACAAACCTCTTTCTTTTTGACATAATCCCGTCTAAACCAAATTTATCCCAAGAAACCAAACCCATTAAAACCAAAGAGTTATATATAAAAAAAAAAATATTAAAAATTGAAAAAAACATAAAAATGGAGCTCATTTACCTTGAAATGTTGACTCTTGTGCAAATATGTAATTATTAGGAGTCTTAGTCTAGATATTTAGGCACCCTGATTCTAGCACAATTCACATAGTGATAAGAAACTTGCACGCGCACGATCTACCAATACATGTATAGCCTCAATCTTCAAGGTGTTTGATAGGAAGTCACGATTGCCAATCACTTTAGAATACTGAACGAAACTTGACTAGCTTGTTCTTTGGTTGGTTGGGATAGAAGGTGGAGGTTACATTAAGAAAGACAACCATCGAATTTAACTGGGTGCATCAAAAAGGGCTACCTCTTGCAAAGTGTCATGTAATTTTTTGTTTCCTTTTGTATATGTATCAAAAGTGTTTCCATTTCAAAAAAAAAAAAAAAAAAAATGATGTATATATTCAGAAAAAAAAAAAAAAAAAAAGTTCAAAAAAAAAAAAAAAAAAAAAAATTTCAAAAAATGAAAAAATCAATCAAGTATTTATCAATTCCATCCTCTCTTGTTCCAAAAATAAAAGAGAGTAGTCAATATAAATAAGAGTCATGTAAAGAGTCATTTTGTTGTTTCATTGTAATAAGCAAGGAGGGTGTATGCCATTGATGTACAACGCGAGTAATTGTGAAACACCTCCTACTCATTCACAATTCTCGTAAAGTCCGGACAGCTAGCTAGATTTCGACCTTGGTTCTTAGCCTGAGAAACTATCTCTTGGTGATTAGTAGTCATAACATCCGATCTTTCTTTACACATGTGTAGATACACTTTACACTCTTATCACATGTCTTTATTTGTTATCAGTGCTAGGATTGTGCCTTCGATATCTAGATTGACATCTCCATTTTGCTGTGAGCTTAAACTGACTTGCACATGTCACATTTGATGGAATCTGAGCTTATATTTTGACCTAGAACTTTGTAGGTACGTTCTAAGCAAACCTTCACGAGACTTCAACTCGTCCACTAGGGACACTTAGTGGTTTAAAAGGCTTAGTGCATACGCTAAATGCATTCGAGAGACCAGCGACAGTGGTATAGGTAGGATTTCCTTAGTTTTGTTTTACTTGAGGACAAGTAAAATTCAGGTTTGGGGGTATTTGATGAGTGCTAAAAAGTACATATTTCTATATATTTTTCTTGGCATTTAACTCATCTTTTGTGCATTAATTCTACATTTTATCCCATATTCTGTGTTTTCGTTGTTTTCAAGAATAAATACTTTTCTTAATTAATTTTGCATTTTTAGGTACTAAATAAAGCCTGGTTATCTCACGGAGCGAAAAGAGCAAAGGAACGGCAAAGACTCTCGCTAGGAGGAAGCGAAGAATGATGTTTGCAAGAGCCGAATCAACTAGAAGTGGGCTTGAAGAGGAAGAATTGTTCTTAAAGAAGATATGGGCTTGGCATACCCAAGACCCAAAACCCTTACCCAAATCCATTTCCATTATCCATACCCATTTCCATGAGAGCCGTCAGATTGGATCCATCTTGTCATCCAACGGTCGCCTCATCATTGTGCATCAAAATCCGAAGCTCCTGTCAAACACTATAGTACCTAACTCCATCTGAAGCCGTCAGTTTTGTTGTATCTCATCATCCAACGGTCGTTCCTATCGCGCCGTTGGATCATTCCATCATCTTTTCATCCTACGCTTTCGCTTCGCTGAGCATCAACCTTTGATACGTCCGTCTAACACCCTAGTCACCGAACCCTATTACCCAACCAAACAGACCCTTCTTCTCCATCGGGTTCTTCTTCTCATCTTCCCAAAAGAAAACTCTGCCATCTCCATCGCCACCATCTCTTCCATCACCATCTCGAACACCACCACTACCACCTTCCCCCGACAAACTCAGTATTCCATCACCACCCTTGTCTCTTCCTTTCTCGTTTGTAGCATCGAGTCCTGATGCTACAAACTCGACAGTGAGAGAAGCTAGGGTTCACAGAAGTCTAGGGCTAGGCCAACAGCGCAACAAGAGCAGGAAAAGCACCAGAGGGACATCAAGAAGCATGGGTCGAAGCCAATTTACACATGGGTATGTCGAATTTGATTTTCCCCAAAAGTTAGGGTTTGCAAATTTAGGGTTTTGTGAAATTAGGGATTTTGTTGTAAACTATAAAAGGGAAGCTGTAGAGAATTCAAAAAATGTTCTTGGGTCATCCGAGAAACCCCCTAATTGGGTTAAGTTCATGTTCAGTTTCAATTTAATCTCATGTTTAGTTTAATTCCATGTTTATCTGTATCTTCATGTTAAGTATGTTCTAAATCACTGGTGCTAAGGTTGAGATGAAATTTAATTCATGTTAGGTGGTAAAATATTAGGAAGGAATTCTTGTAGTGATCAGTTGCCTAGGGAAGTGGTGAACTTAGTATGTAATATCACCTGTGATTGAGTGTGCCTTAAACAGACACTCAATGCTAGGGGTGATTGAGTAACTTAGCTCATTAACTTTCTACAAATGCATACCCTGGACTAAGGAAGGCATGAACCTCCCCCTTTTTCCATTAAGGACAAGAATATGAACTAGAATTGCTACTATCTAGCTAGGTATAAGATGGATTCAAGACCTTAGTGTTTTACTTCTTTGTCACTGTTTTACTTAGAGAACTCACTGCTCATTGCTCACTGTTATTCATTGCCTTTGCTTCTTTGGCTCACTGCCACTGTCACTTATTGCCTCTGTCTCAGTTACTTTTAAGTTATTATTGTTGCTCTTGCTCACCACTGTCTTTGTCACTATATTACTCTTTTACTCACTGTCCTGTTTAGCTACCTTGCTGTTTTACCCACTGTTACTGTTAGAGAATTATCTTAGGAGGATCTCAACACACACCAAGTCTCTGTGGATCGACCCGTATTTGCACATTAGCTTCAATCGACACCGTGCACTTGCGGTTATCATTTGTAGGATTTTTAGAAGCCTACCAGCTAGCAAATGTTAGTTTTCAACTATGAGTGACATCAGTTTAATAGTTGGAATGCAGTTGGTATTTGTCAAATTCAGAAATAAATATTCTTTGTCTATCTTAAGGATTTTCAGAATTGATAATACCTTGTCTTCCGATCAAGCCTTGGTCATAAAATTATAAATAGTTGAGCTTGTATTCTTACAAAATGATAACACACCTGACTCCACGTCAGAAGATGCGTGTTCGATTCACGTCAGGTTCACTAATTTTAGTATAATAATTTTTGGGATCAACTTTGGTTGTTGACACTAGTTTTTCGGGATGAACTTTGGTTGTTGACATCGTATATTGGGATCAAGTTTGGTTGTTGATACCGTATATAATCTGAACATTTTCTGAAGTTTTAATTTTGGGATCAACTTTGGTTGTTGACACCACATTTTGGGATCAACATTGGTTGTTGACACCATATATAATTTGAACATTGTATGAATTTTTAATTTTTTGGATCAACTTCAATTGTTGACACCATATCATTTTGTTTTCCGATTTTTTTTGGGGATCAACTTTGATTGTTGACATCATTTTTCTTTTCTTGTTTCTGATTTTTTTGGGGATCAACTTCGGTTGTTGAAACCATTTTTTTTTCTTATTATTTTCTGATTTTTGTCCTTGGGGTCAACTTCGGTTGCTGACACCATGCTATTTTTTAATTATTTTCTGATTTATTTTGTTTTGGATCAACTTCGGTTGTTGACACACCCTCAGTGGTGGTGGACCGGTGGCGCCGTGCTGCTAGTGGTGGTGGATTGGTGGGGCGGTGGTTGTGGCGAACGGGTGTCGGTGTACTGGTGGTGGTGGAATGATGGCGGTGGTTGTGGTGGCGGTGGTGGTGGAATAGTGGTGATGGTGGCGGTGGTGGTGGAATGGTGGTGGCAATGGATTGCTTGTGGTGAAATGAGAATATATATATATTTTTTTAAATGAAGAAATATGTTTATGTGATAAAGTAAGAAAAGATTATATAATAGAGGATATTAATGTAATATATCTTTAAGTGGATAAGGTGAGGGGTATATTTGTTGGTCATGAAAACTAGGGGTATATAATTAATGTACCCCAAAAAGTATTCGCAAGTTTAGTTTTGGACATACGGTTTATTTGTCATGAGAATCAGACTTAATTAAGAGTTTATCAAATAGATACTCTATACTTGGCTTGGATGTAGAAGAGGTATTTGATCGACTGCCGTTACTTAATTTCAACATAGTATTCTCAAAATCTTACGGTACGCTAACAAAGTCCTTTCTTGGTATTCCTTCATTATCTTATAGCACAAAATACAGATTGTTAGATGTAATCGTATTTTCCTGTTCTGACACCAATTGAAATTACGAGGGTACCAAGTACACCATAATCTTTTCGATATCAACCTACACAGACATAATTTTATAAAGACGAACAAATATCAAGAGACCATTCCGACAATATGTACACTTTGTATATAGCGTGAGTTTGAAACCTAAACAGTCTATGGGATCGTACCAAGTGTTTGATTAAAGTACATGTGTAAACAAGAACATGTCTGACTAGACAAAAGATATTGAAAGAGAAAAAAAAAACGCAAACCTGATGATGTTATCAGTGTCATACGGATCCAATTAGAGATGCGTCTGCTTAGTCTCATCTTTTTACCGAGCTTCTTCTGATCATAAATGACACAAGGGAAATATAAAAACCAAAATCAAAATCAAAATAGTGAATCATTGAAGTAGAACCAAAAAGCAGAGGTTAAGTGACAAAAGCAAAAGGACTGAAAAGAAGAAAAGTGGAAGAGTTATTATTTTCGTATCTAGCTCAGATGTCAAAAACTTAGAATACAGAGAGAAATCAATCGAGATGAAGGAAATCAAAAAACATAAATGGGTCTCTTGGGATTGGGATTTTTCGATCTTGTTTGAGGGTAACCAGTAAAAGAAATGAAGAGCAAGAGAGATGGAGGCGAAGAAAGCGGCGGAGATCGAAATGAAATTAAGTAATTATCAAGCCAAAGTTTTGGGGTTGTGACAGAAAGTGAAGTGGATAAGGATAAGGATAGCCACACGGATGAGGATGAGGGATTACCCAAAGAGAATCGTAATGAATTTTTGGACGGTGGATAAGGATAAACACGAGGATTACTAAAAAGTTTGAACGGTGAAGATTTTGCCTGATATTCTCATACGGATTAAGAAAGTGAGTGCTTCCTTTTGTGCTAAAATGAACTCATAGTCTCCTACATTCGGTTTATTTATCAACCTTCAATACGAAAAAACTTCAAGGAATATTATATAAATTAGTATAGTTATGGATATTGTTATCAACCATCGACTATAAATAAATTCGAATATATACACAAGAATGAATTAGAAAAATGAGAAATGTATTCGATGATTGTCTCCTACTTTCGACTAAACAAAGTTTTGGAGTCTAATTATGGTAGATTTCGGGTTCCGGCGGAGATCTGATTTAGGGTAAGAGTTCATCAAGGATAACACAACAAAAATCTGTAAGTTCAATGTCTCAGTGAAGATACCAGCTAAACGAAGAAGTCATTCAGAATAAAATGACAAGAATCCGTAGATTTGGGGTTCCTATAAAGATTCTAACTTAGTGGAAGAGGTCATTAATCAGAATGAATCATAGAAATGAAAAATCAATTCGATAATTTATATGAATTCTAAAATGCACTTGAAGTAAAATATGATAACACGTGCTATGTAAATGCTAAATCATATTTCATAATATCGATTCAATTCTAAAATTAGATTAAGTTATCTTGAAATCATCATATGAAAATCTCTGAGTATACCCAATGTTTTTAATGCCATGTATAAGAATCGCTAAGCCAAAATGATATATAGCTTTGTTTTACCGTAGGCAATACATACAAACCCCCAAGCCAAAATATAGTGCATAACTACTCATCACAAACCATCAAACCATGTAGTCGGAATAGGGGCCTACCCTCGATCGGTCAGATGTCTAGTTGCAGTAGCTGGAGGTTTCTGACTTCTGGTAAACTTTACAGTTGCCACATCGTAAACGATAAAGCCAAATAATAACGCCATAGATTTGCTAATTGGAATAATTGTCAACCAATATATGGCACTGGTAGTTAAACATATTGGCTAGAAGTATTCAACCTCTAAAGCAATCTTTAGTGCCTAAAACTAGTGGTTGAATGATGGTTGCAACTTTAACAATCTGCTGGTTGGTACATGTGTCTAGCAAGATAGTATTTTGGTGGCTCAGACTAGTGACCACAAGTGTATAGCTTCTGGTGTACATTTTGGTTAGCGAGACATGGTGGTTCAAAGCTAATAGTTGCACATAGTGATTCTTGAGTTGTTGAAGCACTGTCGCCAAAGGCTTGAACCCACTCTTGTTGCTAAAAACTGGTGGGTAGAATTTTCTAGCCAACGAGGTTATTTTGAGTTACCAGAAATAGTTAGTAAAATATTTCGTCAACTACAGTTTTTAAGAAAATGGTCGCTAAAGCCAAGTTTTCTTGTAGTGTTAAGATGCACGTTCCTACACGTTTAGTTGGTGTTGGGGTGAAACATAGTTTTCTCACCAAGCTTTGCTGGGATAGCTTTATCATCATTTTTCTCATGTTTAAAGAATCATTCTTGAATCCTTGTACAACTTCCATGAGAATGAGATTCAACTTTCAAACCATGATGGTTAAGAGACACTACACCAGAGTTATCTGACTGAGCCCATCGTGGCAAGTTCCTTTTGTCGGAATCTTCTGGGATTTGCTATGTATCCAGATTACATGTTTCTTAAAATGAAATCTTTGATTAAAGAATTCAATATGTCCATATAAGTTGTCGAGACCATGGCGAAAGTGAGTCTTTAGAGATCTGACAAGTAGTAATCTTGACTAAGTTCTTTAAGGAGTTGTTCTTTAAGGTCTGTGATCTCAATTAGTGAATTTTTTAACGATTGTATAAGTTTTTCATAATTTAAAGTTTTTGATTTGCTTCCTTATACAGATCAATCTTTCGTTCCAAATAATCAGTAAGATTAATTGGGAACTGAGTGTTTTTCGTTTATCCCACAAATTCTGACCTACTGATGGACAACAAGTTATAAGACATCTTCAAGACAATTGAAAATTTTACCAGGTTCAAAAAATAGGTCAACTTTATTGAAAAAGATCTGCAAACTAGTCATGATTTCTGCCTGAGAGCTGGATGCAGAGGTAACATTATCTGAAATAGACAATGTGGTAGGAACTGAAAGGTCTTTACAAATATCGATTGGAATGGGACCCAAAAAATATTTTGAAAAAAGTATTCACAACTTTAGTTTTGGACATACACTTTATTTGTCATGAGTTTAAGACTCAATTAAGAGTTTATTAAAAAGATACTCTACACTTGGCTTGGATGTAGAAGAGGTATTTGATCGACTGTCGATACTTAATTTCGACATAGTATTCTCAAAATCTTGCGGTACGCTAACAAAGTTCATTCTTGGTCTTCCTTTACCATTATTTTGACTCATTATTTTATAGGTTGGATAGCACCAAATACAGATTGTTAGATGTTATCGTGTTTCCTGCTCTGACACCAATTGAAATTACGAGGGTACCAAATACACCATAATCTTTTCAATATTAACCTACACAGACATACCTTGTATAATCTTATAAAGACAAACAAATATCAAGATACCATTCCGACAAGATGTACACTTTGTATATAGCGTAAGTTCGAAACCGAACCAGTCTATGTGATCGTACCAAGTGTTTGATTAAAGTACATGTGTATTTACTTTAATTATAAAAATAAAGCAATATAATGCGGAATAAAGTAAACCACGCAGACACATAAGATTTTGTTAACGAGGAAAACTGCAAGGCAAAAAAAAAAAACCCGAGAACTAGTGCAGTTTTGAACACTCTCAGAACTAAGCCACTATACAAATCGACTACCATAACTTTGTATAGTTGAGACTAAGAAAACTACCCCTGGTTACTCAGTTCCTTCAGTATCCCTGTGCCTACAACCAATCTGGTCTACGCACGTGAATTCAAGATAGAGTTCATTATCTCAAGTCGCTTCGCCTGTAGTGAAAACTTCAGCAACTCAACTCCTTTTGGATCATAATCCGAAACAAAAACGGACTAATTAGTTTCAGTAAGCTCTTTATTAATCTCAAGAAATTAATCAGAAATAAATTGAACTACCATTAGTTGATTCTACAGAATGAACTTCCATTTCGAGTTCATTCTACAAAACGAAACTCTAGAATGATGTCCATTCTTAACTATGAAGTACCGTTATAAATATCGTGAAAATTAAAGCTTTGAAAATAGTGAAAGTGATACTCGTTACATAGATCTCATCGAGGGGCTTCTAATGTATAAAATTTGCTAAATTTCGACTTATAGTTTATGAGATTTTTTTTTTAAATGAAATAGGGAATATAAGAGAGAGAAAAGGATAATAAGAGCCAAACAAAATTCTCATGTTTGTCAATAGATAAAATTGTCCTGGGACCACTTAAAATAGGACCAAACCGAAATTTGCCATTTTTTTCTGATGTCAATGAATATTTACTCTTTTCTCTCGTGCCTTTGATATAAATAGGGTCGCACGAAACCAATTAGATCCGTCTGACCGAACCAAAACCAAACCTAAAAACCATACCAAATCAAGACTGATGATCCAATTGTAGATAAATGGTTTAGGATTTTATAAAACCGATAAAATATTGGTTCTAAAAGGTGGACACTGACTGTTCAAACCGAACCGCCAATTGCAGCCGTGAGATTACAAACGAATGATAACCCTTTGTATATATAAATCAATTTTCTTTAGGTTTATTCATTTATCCTAGCACATTTCCCTCTCTTTTTCCCTTCCCTCTTCTATTTCCCTTCTTCCCGAACAACTAAAATCTCACATGATTGTTTATTTAGAACTTAATCAAAGCATATAAACAAGATAATAGTTGAATTAGAAGAAAAAAATATTCGATCAAGCATATCTTATTTTTCCTTGGGTTACAAATCTCAATTAATTAGTTAGATCGAGATTCAAGGTTACTGTAATATTATTCTCCTACAATAGGTTTAGGGTTTTTATTTACATATAGTATTGAATATTGATTTTTATAGGAGAGTTGCTAGAATCGATTATGTATTTTATGATTAATTGTTAAATAAAACATTTTTGAAAGAATATTTCTAATGTTGGAATCTGAATACAAATATAATTGACATATCTATGCCAAGTAACACATATGATATGATGTACTAGAACTGTACTCGCATCTGAAATAGAGATGAATGACTGATAATTTTGTTTTGATGCTTGGAAAAATAATTTTTCCTATATTTTCTTGGAAGAAATTACCGGTTTCGTAGTACTGATTGTTATAATCAGACACATGTTTGGATGGTTCGAACCCGAACCAATTCTCCAGGCTGGTATACACAGTTTTGAAACGTAGAAATCAACGATGTACAGTTTAGTGGTTGGTTTTGTCCAAAATCGGTCCGAACCAACCATTGTGCACCGTTAAATATAACCAAGTTTCATATTGGCATATGTACTACAAAACAACTAAAAATAATCGTATCACTGAATTGTTAATGACAAAAACGATAGAAAAATAAAGCAATTAATATATTTATTTTTTTTAGGGATCCGGAAAGTTGAAGTCAAATAAATGGTGTCAGATGTCATCAACTTTTACAAGCTTACAAATTTGTTTCCATGAAATTTCCAAATAGCTAAAACTAAATTAAGTTTCAACTATAATATGTTTTTTTCCTCAAAATCCAAAAGAGTATATTTATTACATGTCTCTAGTTTTAACACCCTATAAATATATCCTTATACAATAATAAATATATCCCTACTTTTTAATAACCTTATCTATTTAAAATTAGATTACCTTAATACCCCACCCATATAATATTTTTCTTTGTTTCGAAATGGAACAAATTTCTTCCTCTACCACTTCATCCGCATTACCACCACCATTGGACCATCACTAGCACCACCACCACCAACATTCAACTACCATTCCACCACCACTGTTCAACGACCACCACCTACCAACCGCCACCACCACTAATATTCCACCACCACTTAGTCACCACCACCATTACGCCACCACCAGTCCATCACCACCACTAGTCCGCCGCTACCACCACCATTAATTCTATGCCGTCGCCACCACTAGTCCGCCGCTGCCACCGCCACCACCACCGATGTCTCCACAAATCCACCTCTGTCACCACCGCCGCCTCCACCAACCCCATCGACGCCGCCACCACCACTGGTTCAGATATTTTTGTATCAACAACAGTAGTTGATCAAAAAAAAAATCAACTTTCATTGTTGATCCAATTTAGGGGATCAACATGGAGTGAACTTGGCGTGAGTCGAACACGCATCATCTGACATGGAGTCAGTCATGCTACCATTGCACCAAAAATTCAACATTTGAAGAATTTACATCTATAAAATCCAAGCATTTTAAGTACAAGCATAATTATACTAATCCAAGAAAATGCGGTCAAACAGAAGTTGATCCCATAAATAATTGGTCAATTTAATTGAAAGTGCTCAACATAAGTAAACTTACGGAGCTACGACTAAGGTAATCATACGGAGATGACTAACTTAATCTTTCACATACTCAACATAAGGAAAACCTTACAGAATATACGACTACATCAACCAATAGAACATAGTTAGTATAGCCATTCATATACTCAACACAAGAACTTGTGGAATATATGAAAACTCAACTAGACTAATTACAACAGAAACCCATAATTAATCTAAATGGAATACAAACAACCAAACTAATCACGAAGGTAATCAATTTAATTATCAAAAGTTTTGCTCGACAAAAGAAGACTTTCGGAGCAAATAACTAAATAACCAACCAAGATGATTAATTTAGTTCAACAATGCTCAACATGAAGTACCTTACGGAACAACCAACAAAGCCAATCACAAAATAATCAACTTAGTTGTATCGTGCTCAACATAAGACACATTACGGAGCCTCATAGTAATACATAAGATATGGATCAGTGATGATCATTACTGTGGAATACATATAAGGATCTATTCTATTTTTCAATCACTATTTGCATAACGACATAATAGACTTTATCCTTATCACACAGAAGATTTTAACCTATATTCCATCAAATATTGACAATATGGGCTTAACTTTTGTATATATCAAAAGTCCATTCGTTCTTAAACCAATAAACGAATACCGATCATGAACGACTTTACTTTTGACAAAATATGGGACAACATAGTTCACGGACGTAAACACCAATATCCCATAACAAGTTGCAATATAACAAATCAAAAAGATTAAATACTGCAAACAATCATCCTCAAAAAAGTTTTAGAATTTAAACAAATAAATCTAAAAACATGAAGATGAAATCGTTGGACATAGCTATGTGTAATCACAATAATGGCTATTCCAAACTCTAGTAATCCTTCTCAAAAGCAAGAATAAATTCTGTTTATGGGTGAAAATCATTTCTGCCGATTTTGGTAATTCCGGTAGGTGAGTGAGAAACAGATCTAAACCCTAAACAAATGTACTGCACGGGAGTACTTTAGATTCGAGAGATCAATCTGTACAACTCCGGCCTAAACAAAGAAATGGCCGTTCTGGATTTGCTTCGGTCACAAAGAGGAGGAGAAGGGCTGGTTTAGGGAGGGAAGCGAAGAGAGTGTTGAGACCAGAACAGTTCTGGAAGTGTATTACTTGACTTGTATCAGAAGGTGAAAGATTTTGGGGAAGCTAGCAAAGTTGCCTTTTTGAGTATTGTATTTCTCCTGACCAAAAACTTGTTTTCTTGGTGGAAATAGGTAAGACCTATTTATACAAGTCTAAGTGAAACGTACTCTGGCCTCGTAAGAAAAAAAACGGATGAGTTAAATGGGAAGAGGTGGTAACGCCTGGTATTGATGGAATTTGATGGAATTGATGTTCCATAATAAAAGAGCGTTTCACCATTGTTTCCTGCATTTACTAACCATTTTATTCTTAATATAATGTCTTGAAACGGGTATTTGTGTATGCCGTACGCTGTAAACCTCCAAACCAAAACCCTAAAGAGCATCCCCCAGTTTGTGACATGTATTGATGTCTCGAGTGTTTTCGTGGAAAACGTGTAGCATGTCGATGGTGTTTGATAAGTTGAGCATGAGAGATGCACCGGCTTAGTGGCGACCTTCGACGGTCGAGATTTTGCATCTTGAGAGGAATCGTGGCCTTTGATGTAGGCGCGGCATGCTAAAGTGCAAGGGTCGCATGACATGTGCTAATGGCTTGTGTGGAATGCCTTGGTTGTAGGTTGCGCATCGGGTGCAGGTGGCAATGCCAAAATGCAAGTATTGCATGGCATGTGCCAATGGAGCGCGTAGCGGCTTTGGCCCTAGGTTTTCACGGATTGGCATGCTAGGTTGCAAGGGTCGCTTGGCATGTGCCAATGGCGCGTGTGGAGGCTTGGCACTAGGTTTGCACGGCTTGGCATGCTAGGTTTCAAGCGTCGCTCGGCATGTGCCAATGGCGCGTGTGGCGGCTTGGCCCTAGGTTTGCACGGCTAGGCATGCTAGGTCGCAAGCGTCGCTTGGCATGTGCCAATGGCGCGTGTGGCGGCTTGGCCCTAGGTTTGCACAGCTTGGCATGCTAGGTCGCAAGCGTCGCTTGGCATGTGCCAATGGCGTGTGTGGCGGCTTGGCCCTAGGTTTGCACGGCTTGGCATGCTAGGTCGCAAGCGTCGCTTGGCATGTGCCAATGGCGCGTGTGGCGTCTTGGCCCTAGGTTTGCACGACTTGGCATGTTAGGTCGCAAGCGTCGCTTGGCATGTGCCAATGGCGCGTGTGGCGCAATGATTGTGCAACTCGAATTTGGCACGGTTTCCGTGAAGCGCAATGATTGTGCGGCTTGGTTTTGGCATGGTTGCCATGATGCGCAGCGATTGTGCGGATTTGGTTTTGGCATAGTTGCCATGATGCGCAACGATTGTGCGGTTTGGTTTTGGCATAGTTACGATGATGCGCAGCGATTGTGCGGCTTTGGTTTTGGCATAGTTGCCATGATGCGTAGCGATTGTGCGGCTTTGGTTTTGGCATAGTTGCCATGATGTGCAGCGATTGTGCGGCTTAGGGTTCTGTGTGTCGAAACCCTAGTTTAGCATTTGAAAAAAGATACCCTGGTAATTTTTTACATAAGTGCATTAAATGTTCTAATAAATGTGTAGCGTCACCGGTGACGTCATGCTATGCGTAAGGTTTTACGATTTTACCCCTTGTCTAAAAACCACCATCAACAAATTCTCATAAGAAGTTTCCTATGCATCATGACAAACTCTAATGCACATATAAGATGATTTGTCCTTAGAGGGTAGAATCAATCTTTTTCGCCCGGATTTATACCAAGAATATCTACCAAAGGCGTATAAAAATATTTTATTAACAAAGAAGATCATACAAACTCATTAACGACCATGCACCGTAGTTCACATAAAATGATTGTGAACATTCAAGAATTCCATAGTAATGCGTACTACTGCCCATCTTAAACTTTCTTCTTTGTGATTCACTAACAACATTCTTGTAAAAGCTATAAATGAGCTTATAAGAGTGGTACTCCAAGAATCCAAGTGCCCAATTCCAAGAGAAGTGGAACAAATGCAACGAAACGGAGTAAAATACTCAAAAACAAGATACAGGACAAATACCAATCTTGACTCATACAAATTCAAGGTTTCTCATCTCCATTTTGAAGAGAATTCAAATAGGAAGAGAGTGCAAAAATAATGAGGTCAATCCGAGTTCGGACGAAGAAGTTACGGCCAAAACAAAGTTTACCGAATATCGACGTCTACAGGCAAATATGCATACGGGTTTGCAAACGAATTTTCAAGTCCGCGAACTTAAACCCATGGATTTTGATTTTAAAAGATTTTATGCATACCTGGTAGGTGTACCATGAAGTTCAAACATCCCGAACTATTTTTTCAAACATAAACATTTAAGAACCTTAAACACATATCAAATTAGGTAGAAAAGAACGATAAGAAAGATACGTGAATCATTATAAGTTCTCTATGCAAATAAAAACACAAATCTTGCTCAAGTTTATAGACATACCTTTTTAGATGAATCCAGACGAATTCTAAAGCCTTACCGAACATAATCTGTGTGCCCCAATTCTCGTGCTTCCCTCACCGTGTACATAACTGGGCATTCCTTGGTGAGGATGCACTTACAACACAATCAAGTTGTGTAGGGGTGAACAATGTCTTGCTCACCACAAGTGACCTTTGGATTATCATGAAAGAGATCGCTTTTAGAACCTTTCACATCCAATTTCATTTTCCCAAAAAACTTGTTAAGTTCCAACATCATGGATATTGCCTTCTCCATAATCATGGAATTTTCTGGGAGATCATTCCTTTTCACACTCAAAACATCATCGACTTTATTTGGTATCCACTTCTGAGTGCGTTTAGGAACAATTGGAACCTTCTTCCTATTACTCTCTTCTAGAATTCTCGGAAGAGAATTGAATTGACTATTCTTTTGCAAGTTAGTCTTTCTCCAGTTGGGAGCATCGGATCTTGTCTTCGTATTTACGAAGTTATCCTTTTGATAACCATTACGATTGTGAAAAGGATTCGTACGACGTTTATAAGCAAATCTAGGTTTATCACAACACTGATTCCTTTGCGTAAAGGTTGGACAGTTACAACCTGTAATGTTAAGAAGATCAATCTTAACGTATGATCTTGGTTTCACAACTTCTTGTGATGCCCAAACAAGAACATCACGAAGTTTCTCATTCCTTATACGGAAACGATATCTCCTTTCCAGGTGACCTTTATTTCCGCAATAGTGATAAACATAAGGAATGTTCTTACCTCGATCCATGTGTGCTGTCTTTGGAGGTTGATAAACTTTTCTCTTTTGAACCTTAACTGCAGGTGAAGGTATTTCACTTTTTCCATCAGTGGAAACCTTTTGTTGAGAAGAATCATTAGCTTTGACAAATTTTACCTCTTTGCTAATACTTGGAGCATCTATTCCCTCATATCCCAATCCTCGTGTATCACGATGATTTTTACTTGCTCCTAGCATAGTGGTTAATTTGCTTGAACTAATATTGAACTTTTTCAAGACATCTTCCAACATCTTGATTTTATCAAGAGCAGCAACTAAATCAGCCTCAAGGCATTTTTCTCGAGCGAGACAAGCACTTTTTCTGTCATCAAAACTAATTTTTTGAGAGTTAAACCTTGCTTCAGATTCTGCAAGTTTCTTTTCCAACAAAAAGTACTTTTGATAAAGATTGTCACATTCAAGTGACTTCATACGTAGGTTTTCCTCAGAATCCTTGAGGATCGATTCGCAAGAACGATTCGAAAAATAAACACCTGCATAACATCTTCTCAATTTCTTGTTTTCTCGACAGAGAGGAATCAGATGAGGTGAGACATGAGAAGTTTTAATCTTCTTCATTTTCCATGAATCCAAAAACTTAACATACTCTGAGACTTCCTCATCAACATATCTATCAATATCTGAATCACCTTCATCAGAAAGTTCATCCAGCTGTTCTTCTAGAAGAGTTTCCCAATCAATAGTTTTTACATCAAGAGAATGTTTAGATATTGACTTAGATGTGACAGTTCTCTCAGTTGAATCCAAGCTTTTAGAATCGTCTGGTAATTTCTGAACTGGTACGTTATTAGAGATAGACTCGTCCATAATCAGATCGCTACAAACACAGACTTATAAGGTCTTTAATGTGTTTGCCTACTCTGATACCAATTGAAAAAGCGGGGGTCTAACAACACCACCCAATATTTCGCTTAGCAATCTGTATGGACTAACTCCGAAATACTTTGCTAGAGAATCAACTAGACAATCAAACTCAATCTAGATAAAAGTATCTCAAGGAGTTAATATCTCTCTCTTGATTTGATTTTTACTCAAGCTAAAAACAATAGCGAGTCTTTATCAAATACAAAGAATAACTTGGACGGTACCAAAGACCAATGTCCAAGTGTTAATCAATAAAATCAAAACCCACAAGGTCAGATCTCTAATCGATTAAACTTTAACGCACAACCTGTATTATTTCAATTATAAAGATAAACAATATAATGCGGAAAATGAAATAACACAGACACCAGAAATTTTGTTAACGAGGAAACCGCAAATGCAGAAAAACCCCGGGACCTAGTCCAAATTGAATACACGCTGTATCAATGATAAACGCATTTATGTGTCTAATGTGTCCTCAATGTTCCGTATTGTTAGTACTCGATTTCGTACTTATTATGGTGTTTTATGTGTTTGTAGGGGAAATAAACATTCTTGGAAAAATCGTCTTGAAAGGTTACTCAGGGCACCCCCGGAGGACATTTGCTATACAGACCCTCACTTTGGATAAGGGGTAACCTAATTACTAAGGAAAACCCCATTTCTATGCAGCTGCTAATCGCACCCCAGGACCGGATAGGGGGCAACCCTTCTTCTTCATTTCAAATTCATTTTTTGGCGGGAAGAAGAGTTCACTCCTGGCAGTTTTCTCGATCGGATTTTGGATGGGTTAGAGGTACATTAAATCGCTGAAACTTCATGGGTGGACGTGATATAGTCTAAAAGGCTTGGTATGGGCCTTTGGTTCGATCCAAATTGGTTAGAACTCGAGTTAGAAGGAACAGAGAAGCACGAGTTTTGCAGGAGAATATCACGGGATTACGCAAGATTTAGACGTGTAATGCTTGTGCTTGGATTGTGCCAAACTGGAGCAGAAACGTGTAGAAATCAAATAAGGATAGTTTACAGTAACAGACCCGTGAAGAAGAAGAAAAAGGAAATAAAAATATCTCCGAGGCTGGCAGAGTTAAGGAGAATTATTACAAGTTATTACAAGATATTTTCATCAAATGTTGTGTATAAATAGCGTCTTGGGGTAGCAGAGAAGAGGGATGAAGAGTTTGGGAGAGTTGCTGAGCATCAGAAAGTCGAGATAATCAAGTGGCAGGAAACCACCATTTCTGCTGCTGTGAAGAAAACGAAGAACATCGACCCACTCATTGGACGCCTAAGGACAGTCGTTTTATGCTACAGTGGTAACGACCCACAGCCGAGGGTCGTAGTCCAGGAGACAGTCTTAGAGCAACAATAGTTCTCTGGTTTGTAACAAATATAATTGTTACAAACCCGATTTTGAATTATTTCTCCATTTTCTCCTTGTAAACACCTTTTTGAGAAATGAAAAATTCCTTTGAGTGTGTTTTCACCATGCGGAGCTAGACCCCATCACTGGGACAACGGAGGAAGCAACTTTTCATGATTGTGGTAAATGAATTAATTCTTTTATTGACTTTTTGCATATATTTAATTGTTTTATGATTTCTATTAATTATTTGTTATTTTGTTAGATGTCGCATGCTTAGTTCTAAATACTTTAGATGCATCATGCTTTTAACTTACAAATAATATTTTACGAAATCTATTTTTTGCAAAGAACTAGAGTCACAACTTCTTTTTGAGCTATATTGTCTAGAGTTAATGACTGAACCATAACAACATGAAAAGTAGTGGAATCCCGCGTCTCAGCGTCTCTTCATCTTGTGACAAATTGTGTATATATATTTTTCCTTATTTTCTTTATTAAGTCTTAAAACAAATTCTCAACAAATCTGAGTGAACAAATCATCTTACTACAACTCAATTGAAAGACACATCAATTTTTGGCGCCGCCGACGCGGATTTGTTTATAAATTTGTTTTTAGTTTTTTTTATTTGTTCCTTTTTACGCCTTTTGGTATTTCTTGTTTGCTTTCATATTTGGAATTGAGCTAAAGAAAAGGGGAGAAAGTACTGAAAACAAAAGCGAAGCCAAAGAAAAAAAGAAGGAGGAATCCAAAAGGAGTGAAGAAGAAAATTTTTGTATATAGATATTTTATTTTTTGAGAAACTGTAATTAAGGTTTTTATTTTTGTAATCTTTTATTTTTGGACATTTTTTTATTTTCGGACATTGAACTTTGGGACTTTTTTTTAAACCCTGCGGAAGGGTAGTTTTAAATATAAACTGTGTGCAGAGAAGGACGACGAATACAATATCGTCTCGGCCCCTCGGGTTCGTACACGAAATTGAAGTTGTGGCCCGAGTCGACTTCAACGGTTCATCCCCCGTCTGGAACGGGAGGTAAGAATTCTAAACACCCGTGAATCCCCTGTTAGCGGGTTTACTGGATGATTTTGTATGCCTATATGTTGAGGACCTGAAATCAGATTTAATTTTCTAGTAAAGGGCAAGGCCTGGCCAAATCAAGATAAGGACTCGGATTCCATCACCGTTTCCTTCTTGCCCGCCTTAGGAACACGTAACCTACGCGAACCTAAGCTTAAAATACTGACTAGAACGATACCGATAGGGTAACGAGCTTAATAGGAAAGTCATTCGAAAAATATTGGTTACTCTTTTAAGCATACTTCAAAGTTCATGATGGTTTCTGTGAGTTGAATGCGTGACTGCGCCGCCTTGTAATGCGGTGAGGCCTTGGGTATCAAAGCTCCACGCAACTTCCCTCGCCTCTATTTAACTTACTTTGACTCGGATTGATTCCAGAGGGGTTTGCTCAAATTGTAACGAATTCCCTTTCAAAGGATTAGAAGCTGGTCTAGAAACAATCTAAGTGGAGCCATCATGCTTTTTGTTTGCTAGATAAAATAGGCTTGTTGTGGTCGAGTCAGCCTTCTTTGTGTTTGTTTAGAATTCCCTTGCAGTTAGGATGTCGAACTGGTATTATAATATCCAATACAATGAGTATCCGACTGAGCAACGTGGACATTATCCTTTTTATGACCATAGTGTGAATAGTGATTGGGAACGCGAAACTTTTGAAGGTTATGGTCGATACCATTGTGAGCCCAATTACTATCCACATACCCACAGGTCATACAAGCAAAACAATCCTTCTATTTCTCTAGAAGAGTCTCTCAGGAGTTTCAATGAGTCAACACGGAAGTTATTTATGAAACAGACTTATAATATTCTTCTCCCAGAAAAGTTCGTAGAGCGGTCAACTAAGTTATCTCTAGAAGAGACCCTCAAGAAATTTACTGAGAGTACGAATAGGATTGTGGAAAAACTTGCTCAGGATAGTCTGTCGGTCTACGACACGTGTGTTCAAACACACGATGGAATGTGAGCAAGTCGTGCAATCAGTTGAAGGAATTCACGAGGTAGTGGGTGGAAAATCGACCAAGTCTCCACACATTGAGCAACTGGTTTCAAACACGATCTCCACTTCCCCACTCCTTGATTCCATCAACTGTCACACTTCATGGAATCATGGTGTCTACAACTCCAGCAATATAAATAAGTCTCTGAATCATGATTGAATCATCAACAATATCATCAATCTCACGTCTCATCGAAAACACGAGATCATCAACTCATCAATTGAGCAACTACTCTCAATTGAGCAATTTCAATCATTCAGAGCTTATCATATTCAGAATTCACACACCCATAATCTTTGATTATCATTGATTCCATACATTTCCCAGCTTCCCTCCTACAGATCAACCCATCCTCTCTTGTGACCGAATTTACTCTGGAACGGTCATTGTCTTGATTTAGGCCGGAGTACTACAGATTGATCTCTCGAATATAAAGCACCCCATTTGCAGCGGTGTATCTGTGTGAGGTTTAACATTTTGCTCTGTTCGAGGGGTCTCCTCCGTACGGTCGTCTCCTCAATTCCTTAAAAACCAGCAAATCGTTTTTCCCCATCTACATATTGGCGACCACAGTGGGAGATCATTCTCTCGATTGCAATCTTAATTCGGCAGGATGGTCGGTCTTAGGTATAGTTACCAATCCGGGTTCAACACCCAACTCTAACAATGCAAGTCCTAGTGGTACTCTCAGCAAGTACTACTCCTATTAACGTTGCAGGCTCTAGTGGTAGCGCTAACACCACTCCTTCGGCCAACAATATCACGTCACATGTTACTATCACTCTTCCAAGCACTAGTGCTCCATAGATCGCCCCTGCAAGTGATGACACTGGCGCCATCAACAATCCACTCTTCGGTTGGTCTCCTAAAGAAACCAGAGGAAATCATCTTGATCTCATGAAGGTTCAGACTAACGTGGCTGCAACACAGAAAGAGTTGTATGCTTATCTCAAAACTCTTACAGACAAGTTTGCGTCTGAACGAACTCAGCCTCAGCGCGAAAAAGGAGAAGCTAAAGAAACATCTTTAACTGCTGATCCTGAAATCTTTCCAATCCATGTTGTACAAGATGAAGAATTCCGCAAAGCTGCAGATGACTCTCCAGCAAAGGAACTTGCAGGATTCATCTCTCGTGAGGACCTGGAACGCTTCATGGAGGATCGAGGAAAAGACAAAGCATCATCTGTTCATCTTTATCAACCTTCATACCATGTTGCTACGCAAATAATTTCTTTCCCGAAGGGCTACACTTCCCCAACGTTCACACTATATAACGGAACATGGAGCGCTCGAGAACACGTCTCTCGATCCCTAGAGGCACTATGAGAGAATGAACAAAACGAAATGATCCCAATATACAGAGCCTTTCTCTGCGACTCCAGACTCTCTCAGAACTTCATGAAGCAGCCAAATGATCAACGACTACTACACCTGCTTTGCTGAGCAAAGTCTACAAGGTCGAGGAACCTCGGAGCAGCCGATGCCTGATCAACAAACAATACAATGTCCAACCTTCCATGAACGTTATTGCTCAAGCAAAAGGAAAGCTCCTGCTCAAACATGAGACATCCAACACCTCATCCTACAAAAGCATCAAGAAAGGATAACCAATCTTACACAAACCTCGATCCGGCATTAACGAACGGGAAGATGATCGGACATACTCAAACTTATCATGAAGCAGTGATCGAGTTACTAGAAATCTGGGTTCAAGATGGTGCAATCAAATCGTTGCTCATCATAGAGAGCCAACTGAAGAAAAATGAAGAAACCCAGGTACTGTCACCTTCATAGATTCATCAAATCATCCAACAAGTAACTGCAATATTTTGAAGCAAATTTTCAAAGAGAAGGTTGATCCACAATAGCTTCAAAGAGGGACTGAAGGAGTACACAAGAGTCCTCTCCCAATCAGAAGCTTTACACTCTCTCTGAACAACCTATCAAAGAGGCAGTTCAATCCCGGTCAAACGTGAATTGCTCTATCTGTCGAAGGCACGAAGGAGAGACATGTTCACAGCACTGAACACATCATGTCAAGAATTCCATTCCGAAAATACTTCTTGAGCCTCCATCCACGGACCAAGAGGTGTACGACTGGGGACTGCTTACCAAAATTAATCTCAGAAGAAACGAATTGGGAAGAACGTTGATCGATGCTGACACCGCCATCAACAACATTCCACTGAAAACCATAGGATCCACATGCATCACTCGAAAAGAAGATACTCATGCTCCATCTCAATCAGATACCTTGAAGGAGCGCTCGTAAATACTTATGGCTACATCATTCTCAAAGTGAACATAAGTTCAACCTGGACAGAAACCAAGTTTCACATAATCAGGAAGATCCAGGATATGACACGTCCTTCAGAAGAGCGTGGATCCACGCTGAAAAGATGGGTACTTACAAAGCGCCTTTGGTTACATATCTCTCCAACAAAGAAAGTTCTGATCCAGAAGATTTGACGGACATTCCATCATCAGAGCACTTGGAAGAATTTCGAACTTTGACGAGATTGAAGCAAGAACCTGCAAAAGATGCATAGGCATTCATCAAGAGGTTCCACACTCAGGAAAGTCTCATTCCTCCTGTGTCTACGTAATTTATTTCCTCACATGCTATGTAGCATGGGGACTTAATTCTGCTAGCAACTCTGCAAGATGTTATGAATGGTAACTTCACCGCATTAGTATTTTACCAAGTGGTTGAATCTGACATTTCTCTGAATCGATCACTGAGACGTTCATTGCTGAGATGATGTCCAAACATGGCAAAGAACACTTTGGGAGTTTCTACATAGCCTTGCAGGAGCGTCCATGTGTGCCACAAAATTAGAAAGCTCTGACTTCTGCACAAGTGTTGAATCCCACTGCTGCAACGAAAGGAATGCGGAATCAACAGAAGAAAGTCGGAGCCCGGACGATCAAACCTAAGACAAGCTCAAGGGGTATGATGCTTCAACGCTCAATCATCTAAGAAGCCTTCAAAATTGTACTCCCAATCAAAGAGTACACCTTCGATAATGGCTCCTCTGGCTTCAACACAAATATCTCGACACTGATTCAACACCAGCACGACACTATATTCGATAAGTCTTCATTATCTCATTATAAGACTTCTGAAGCAGATGCAACATCATTCACACATGAATGTTACCAACTCCTTCAACATACACTGGGCAACCTGAGGTGATTCCGTGAAACTTCATCGACGGACTTCTCTACATCACAAAACCCACATGACTGAGGAACTTGTTCCCTTCACCGATCTAGAACGGAGATTTCTGCTGCTATCTTCCACAACAACGTGGATTCACTTACAAAGCCGCTTCACGATACAGTCATGCTTTCAAGAGCACTCAGGTTGAACTCCCAGTATACCGGATTCTCAACTCACTAACTAGTTCGTGAACGTAAAAGGCTCACTGGATGAAGGAACAAAAATTATATCTATAATCATAGTTCTAGCCTTTTCGGTCTTTAGAGCAACTTCAACCATGGTATCAACATCAACAATAATCTCTAGAGGAACACCATCCATGATCTTAGCATCGACAAGGATATCTGGAGCATAATAATTCATGGTCTCAGCACCAACAACGGTCTCAGGAGCAACATCCTCATGACAAGGCTCCATCAACTAACCATTCTCTGAAGTATTGCTCGAGGAAACGGACTTCTCGAAGCACTAATGATTCATATCAAGGCGTGTAGACATGAAATATGCTCACATGAAAGTCTTTCTGAAGATTGCACGATGGGCGGGCACAACACCAAAGTCTTCTACAAGATGTTCTCATCACCTCTACAAATGAGATACAACATACTTCAGCAAATGGGTTTACAAAAACGTACCAACGAGTGAGGAATGAGACGATACTTCCTCAACAAAAGATGTTCGTCTATGTCTCTTATACAACCTACCAAAAGGGCGCATCAATCGGACGTACGAGCTGAAAGATATGGCCTTTACCGTCAGGTCTACGAAATCTGAAAAATTTGTACGGGATTAAAAATTACAAATGTGCACGCTTCGTTGGATGACCTCTACAACTCCAAATTGAGTGATTCTTGTCTCATGGGATAACTCAGTCTCTTAGCTTCAAAAGTTGGGGTCAAGCATCAAATTCCGACGTCGTATGAGGTTCCTACATCTTCCAGAGCGTACAATATGCAAGCAGCAATTCTTAGACGGTATTCATGACTTCCACAGTCGATCGGTGTCCACCAGGTCTTTCCACTAAGTACTTCATCAAGGTACCTCCAACTTCGACCATCTAGGTCTTTACATCAATTTTTCTACCTGGGTCCTCTATCCAAGTCTTGCCAGAAGAAGAGAAAACGAAGAGGAGAGATCTAACCAAAATACTGGGGACTGATCCACTGATCATGACGACCAGTTTCACAGTCCAAGACTCGTGGCACCAGACTCTCATGTGCTAATCATTCATCATAAAAGTAATGCTACCATCGGGACATGAAACCGTGGTCATTACATCATCCCCTCTCAAGAGCAACCTCAGCTATGGTCCCATGACCAGGGTTTCAGAAGCGATGTTTCTACGACTGACAGAAGCAAGATGGCGCTGCAAGCACCATGATCATGTATCAATCAAGGGGTCCTGATCTCAAACGAATCAACGACATTAAAATCCTTCACCAACCGTTCAAGACACAAGCGAATGGTCTAAGAACACAACATGAGTGTTTTACAGCAAGCTCGGCTGAGATGATTTTACACTGTCCTGTACAAACCGACGAGCTGGGAGCAATTGGTGAAGAATAGGGATGGGTCATATACCATTCTCTTCGTATGAAGGTCCTCTACAACATATCCAAAATTCAAAACAATTGGAGAAACGAGCAAAGAGTTGTGGCCAAAACATTGGACCACATGCCAGCTGAAAATTTTCTGAAGGTCTCCTGGAAGTTTACTGTTTCGTCGATTTCACATCCTAAACATGCTCGGAACTCAAAAGGCTTCTTTGAAAGTTTGGAAATTTCCTGGGCATGAGGATACATGGGTCGACCGCGAAAATCCGACATCGGACGAAGATTCTACAACAATTTCAACGAAGACCTAACTTCTGAATTTTCTGATGACGAAATTCTTCATTCATCCAATCAGGAGCTACACCATCAACACAAAGCCGAACTTCATCTTCAGCCGATAGTCTCACTTGCTGAAGTCGGCGGTGCTTCTGCTAATGAGGGACGACTCTCGGATGATCGAGAAACATACAATATGTCAGCTTCCAGTGTCTCTGAAAGGTTGATTTTCCTCAGTATGAACATCCGCAGATGTCTTCATCTTTGACTTGATATTTTTGGAGCGCTCCACGGAAGATCCCGAAGAGTGGCTGTAACCAGAAGTCACCACTATCTGAGGCGCAAGGCATGGAGTCATGGATATACCAATAATAAACACGCAACAAAAATGGTAATCCTCAACTCTTACTTATTTACGGTTTCAAGAACCTAGTGATAATAACGTAAAAACCTCGAAAACTTTCTCGCTTCTTCAAACTTGCCAAGACGAGCAAAATTCATTATTTAAAGTCAACACCTGACTTTGCGTGAAACTATGAACAATTCACATAACCTTTCATGTGAACATTCGTTGATTTTCTACATGTGTGCATACACTATAAGATCGCAAACCTCATACATACATTATTTCATCACGTATACAATTGCTTACTTTCAGCAATTGCTCGAAAATCATGACTTGATTTTCATAAAGCCGTGAAAAACCCACGTAAATTTTTACTATGTGAACACTCACTGATCTTCAAAAATTGTACAGATGTCCATTCTACAATTGTGAAAACTCACATATAGACATTATTTCACCATGTATAATTGTCTACTTTCAACAGTTGTTCAAAATCAAAATATTGATTTTACAAAATATATATATTCAATGTGCAACTCACGTAAATTTGAAAAATATATCTATATATTTTTGCTCCCTCGCACGAGCATCTGTCTTTGAAGCGAGAGTATATTTTCAAAGTTTTCCGAAAGTCTCGAAGATAAAAAATTTCATGAAGGCTCATAAACAAAATTTTATTACTAACAGACGCACGTCTATTGAAAAAAAAAACTTTTCTCTCGTACGAGCATCCACCTTTGAAATGAGAGTTTTTTCCACTTTGTGAAATCTCACATATTTAAAATATAAAATTACGGTTTTCGTGAAAGCTCATAGACGGATTTTATATCATTAGACTCAGGTCTATTTTGTTTGTTCCTTAAACTAACGAACGAACGAGCGTCTATTCATAAAACAAGGATTTCCTTATTGGGTCCGGCCCGCGAATCCTAACCGACCACGGACTCGTCGTCCAAACCAGCGGTTCAACACCAATTTATGATCATCAAACGACGCTCCAATCATGACATTGAAGCCTTCATCAAGTCGTGGTTTGCTCATGCTCTCTAAATCCGGTAACGTCTCAACTTACGACTAAGTTCAATTACTGGTATTATTATTTATGGCCGGAAAATCACCATTTAATGCTAACTGAAGAACACAGCTTTCCTCAGTAAGCAGGGGACTTAATGTAGATGGTGGATTTTTGACAAGGGCTAAAATCGTAAACTCATAATTATACGAAGCTCTGATCCAGCAATCAGACGTGAGTATTGAGACACGGGTCTCTCATTGAATTCTCAATGGAGAGTACTTTCTCTCAGAGTACATGTAGATATATAGTCTCGCGACTGGACAACGACATATCTCATGAATATTGAACACTTTCAGTTATTATTTCTATATAGTATCACGAGATGGACGGATCTTAGACAGCTTGCTCTGCTAGTATAGAGTGATAACGTCTTCAGGAACAAACAACGAGTTTACCCTGACTATATAAAGGATATGACTTACCGACAAGCTCATATCGGGATAATTAATGCTCCTAGACAGCTTGCTCTGCTAGTATAGAGCCACAAAGTTAATTATTCTTAATTACGATTAATTCTGCCGTGACATTCACTACTGAATTCCCAGAATAATCTATTATTGCTCCTATTCCATGGTCGAATCCACGACTGGTCCCATGGAATGGCAATAACAATTGCTCATATTCCATGGTCGAATCCACGACTGGTCCCATGGAATGGCAATAAACAATTGTTCTGATTCTATGATCGAATCCACGGCTTGATCTCATAGAATAACAATACCTATATTATCTCATTACTCCGATTTCATGATCGAATCCACAACTGGTCTCATAAATGGTAATAGATAAATCTTAATTACTCCGATTCTATGGTCGAATCTACGATCCCATGGAACGGTAATGCTCACTTTATTATTCTGAATTCGTAGTTGAATCCTCAGCTGATCTTATGAATTAATAATAAACATCTTATTACTCAGTTTTATGAATTATTCTCCACCGAATTCCACAATTAGTAATAAATAATCAACAACCGGGCGTCTGAGCTACCTCTAAGTAAGCCCCGATTCAAATGGTGAAGGTGTATTCAACGACGATACACAAACAGTCACCGCACGAACGAGTATTTCAAAATACAACGAAACGATGAACCTATGCAAAATAGGGAAGAAAATAATAAATAATTAAAAATATCGACCAGGGTGTTGGGAGCACGGACACACGACCGACCGACCGTGTCGTGGTCAATCCCACGCCAGTTTTATATTTTTAATGCATTTTTATTATTTTCCATGATTTGATGAAAATTCTCTCATTTTATCAAATCTCCTTCGTCTCGAGGAAACTCCTCGGTTTCATGGTATTTTCATAAATTCGTAAAAAATAATATAAAATTAAGGAAAGAAGTGTGGGGCGTGACCGTTGGCCAACCGGCCATGCCTTGGTCTCGGCCGGCCCCACACCTCATGGTTCCTCATTATTTTATTATTATTATTTCTCTAATTTCAAGAAAAAACTCCTTGATTTCATGGTATTTTGCACAAATCATTAAAAAATATAAAAAATTATGAAAACTTGTGGGACCGGGACACTAGCCGGCCGGCCATGCCCTAGCCGGTCCCACACGCACCTTGTTTTATTATTTTATTTTATTTTTCCTTGAATTCATCAAATTCCTTGATTTCATGGTATTTCTCTCAAATTAGGAAAAATTCCCTCAAATCATGAAAAATACTTAAAAAATATAAAAAATTATGAAAACTCGTGGGAGCGGGACCCTAGCCGGCCGGCCACGCCCCACGGTCCCACACACCCGTGTTTTATTATTTTAATATTTTTTGCTTCCTTGAACTCATGAAAACTCCTTCAATTCATGGAAACTCCCTAAATTCATCAAATTTCTTAAAATTCATGAATTCTTCATAAAATCATCAAAAATATTATAAAATTAAGAAAAATGGCACCACGGGACCGTGGTCACGACCGGCCGACCATGCCTTGGCCTCGGCGGTCCCACGCCTCCTTATTCCTTATTTTATAATTATTTTCCATCATCTCATGGTGTTTTCCCCAGTTTCGTCGAAACCCTAATTTTGGCATATTTTCTCGAATGAATGCTCAATTGCACGCCAGAAAATGTCAAAATTATCAGGACTGAGACACGGATGCCTTGGGGACACGAGCACGCTATCTTGACCGACCAAGATTGTCTCTTTGGCTTATAGAAGCCGGTCCCATCAAGTTTCACAGTTTTGACCTAATTTGCACAATTGCACGTATTAGGTCCAAGACTCTTCCAAATACTTTGGATTTTCATGAAGTGATCATCAGACGGTCACGTGACTACCCAGGACCGGTTTCATGACTCATGGTCGTCCCTCACTCCGTCATAATTAATTAGGTTTTCTCACCTAAGGCTCAGACGAGCATTTTCGAATAAATGATTAAACCAGCATTTAATCATTCTTTCACCAACAAATCGTCAACTCTACAGGAGTTCTTTGTATTTACTCACGTGAGCATATGGACACTACATGGTTGATCCACGGTCCCATGTAGTCGCTCCCTCCTTCGTCCCATGGTTAAACTTCTGACGAACCATGAATTGATCATCAATTGATCAAATTAGGGTTTCTGAATCCAAGATCATCATTCCAGATTCCAACCTTAATAATTTTACGACGAACTCATGGTTATTAATTTTATTAATTATGCTCGGTTCAACGACCAGTATTCTAATTAATATTTTTGGTACGCTGCCAATAATCCATCAGATGAGCAACACATGCTCAGACGATCAAATATTCAACAATTCATCACATGAGCAACACTTGCTCAGATGATAAATATTTGCTCAAACCAACGAATATTGGTTCAACAATCAATATTCAACGATCCATCGAATGAGCAGTACTTGCTCACTTCATCGTGAGAACTATACCTCTGTCTCATGAGATGTTTAATTTATGAGTTTCAGAACATCATGCTCAACTCAGAAACTACATGGACTCATCGTCCCATCAAACCACGAAGTCATCAATTGACTAACATACCACGAGATGTCAATCGTGTCACTTTGGGGGGATATCACTTAGGGTTTTGGTCTGGCGGTTTACGGCACCTGTGTTCAAACACACGATGGAATGTGAGAAAGTCTTGAAATCAGTTGAAGGAATTCACGAGGTAGTGGTTGGAAAATCGACCAAGTCTCCACACGTTGAGCAACTGGTTTCAAACACGATCTCCACTTTCCCACTCCTTGATTCCATCAACTGTCACACTTCATGGGGTCATGGTGTCTAAAATTCCATCAATATAAATAAGTCTCTGAATCATGATTGAGGGATGAGCATCAACAGTATCATCAATCTCACGTCTCATCGACAACACGAGATCATCAACTCATCAATTGAACAACTACTCTCAATTGAGCAATTTCAATCATTCAGAGCTTATCATATTCAGAATTCACACACCCATAATCTTTGATTATCATTGATTCCACACATTTCCCAGCTTCCCTCCTACAGATCAATCCATCCTCTCTTGTGACCGAATTTACTCTGGAACGGTCATTGTCTTGATTTAGGCCGGAGTACTATAGATTGATCTCTCGAATCTAAATCACCCCCTTTGCAGCGGTGCATCTGTGTGAGGTTTAACATTTCTCTCGGTTCGAGGGGTCTCCTCCGTACGGTCGTCTCCTCAATTCCTTAAAAACCAGCAAATCGTTTTTCCCCATCTACAGAGGGAAAACTCAATAATTAATAAATATTAAGTTTAATATGAGGGAGGATCCCCTCACTCTATTATTTTTACAGTATCTAGCACTCTGGGCACTATCTTTTCTACAAAAACCAAACGGTAGCGTATTTGAAGCTAATATTTGGGGATATGTTCGTGTTACCAGGCTATACATACCCACGAAACATGAGAAAATTCTGAAATGTATAACTCCATAATCTACTACTCTGAAAATCAACCGTCGAAAACCAACGAATTTTTAACAGTTAAAATTAAGATCGGTAGATGGAGGGGTTTAGTATTTCAAAATATGCTCATTTTTGTGGATATGTAGAGACTTGCAAGACGGCATATTCCCAAATTATTAACTTCAAATACTCTCCCATTTAAATTTTATTAAGAAAAATATCTCCCAAAGTGTGAGATGGTGTGAATCTAAGAGTGTGAAGAGATCCTCCCTCATTTAATATCCAGATAAAAATTATCTGCATGTTGTTTTGACATGGTTTAAGCGCTATATCATATTTAAAAGAAAAAAACCGCTACAACAGGAGTTGATAAGTTTTCGGGATACAATTAGTACGATATTAAAAATTAACCAACGTCAAGGCCCGTGCCGTTACGACACGGATCAATGCCTAGTAAATCCATAAACCGAGAACCAAGAGTATGAATATGTGTGTATACGAAATTGGTGAAGGAGACAGGTTAAGTATGCGTACCCGTACGCATACTGCCGGAAGTTTTCCAACCGAAAAATTCTGCTGAATTTGGGAATTAACAAGCTCTTAACTAGTCACCTTAAGTATGCGTACCCGTACGCATACTGGCGGAAGTTTTCGAACCGAAAATTTCTGCTGAGTTTGGAAACTAAACCAACTCAAATACAGCTGCTTAAGTACGCATACCCGTACGCATACTTAAGCTGGTTACTTTATCTAATCGATCAGTTCATGAACTAAAACAATTATCAATAAGGAATGCAATCTTTGCAAACCGTGGCTATAATGTTTATGTATTGTTTCAAGTGAATCAAACCGATTTTGCTTCAATTGTGTTCTTGTATAAATCCATGAGAATATAGCAATTGAACAACTCTTTAACTAGTTTCATTTGAGTCATTTGAACTAGTTATGGTTATGATGAATAAGGTTGATATGAGAGTAATCATATGGCTAACCTCGGTTAACTATTTGTGAACCAACATGGTGTACACGTTTAGGTACGGTTACATAAACCTAAATGAGGGTACATTTCATTTGTATGTAACAAGCTAAGTTCGATCTAACGGTTGAAAGATATTAGCTTGGTTGAATAATGTTTTTCATCTAACGGTGGATATTGAATGCTTTGTTACCAAGGTAACTTGGATTGCAAATCCTGATTTGAAAACTATATAAAGGAGGACTCTAGCAACTGGGAAACCTAATCCCCACACCTCCTGTGTGTTACTAGTTGCATAACTAGAGTCAATTCTCCTTTAACCTTAGGTTTCTTCTCGAGACCCTGTAGGTTAACGACTTGAAGACTTCATTGGGATTGTGAAGCCAGACTCAACTATTCTCTTTGTAGTTGCGTGATCCAATCTTGCTTTTTCTATCGTGATTGAGTGCAATGTAAATTGGCTTGAGATTTATATCTCCGATAGGCAAGATAAAAAACTAATCACAGACACCTTCGTCTCATCGTTTGTGATTCCACAATAACTTGTTTCGCTAGTCGATTAAGTTTATTATGAGGTGATTGATAATACTAGGATATTCTTCGAGAATATAAGTCAGGTTTATCAATTGGTTCATGTTCACCTTGATTTATCAAAAGACGGAACAAAAACTCTTGGGTATTTCTGTGGGAGACAGATTTATTCAATCCTATAGACTTTTCTGTGTGAGACAGATTTGTTTACCAAGTCTTCGACTTTGGGTCGTAGCAACTCTTAGTTGTGGGTGAGATCAGCTAAGGGAATCTAGTGCGTAGTATCCTGCTGGGATCAGAGACGTAAGGAGCGCAACTGTACCTTGAATCAGTGTGAGATTGATTAGGGTTCAACTACAGTCCAATCCGAAGTTAATTGGTAGTAGGCTAGTGTCTGTAGCGTCTTAATACAGTGTGGTGTTCAATCTGGACTAGGTTCCGGGGTTTTTCTGCATTTGCGGTTTCCTCGTTAACAAAATTCTGGTGTCTGTGTTATTTCTTTTCCACATTATATTTTGTTATATAATTGAAATATCACAGGTTGTGCGTTAAGATCAATCAATTAGAATATCCAACCTTTGGTTGTTGATTTACATTGATTGACACTTGAACATCAGTCTTTGGTACCGTTCAAGTAATTCCTCTTATATTCAATTGGGCTCGTAGACTTCTATTTGCTGATTGCGGATTGAATTAAGAGTTTGAGATATTAGACTCTTTGATATACTTTATTCTAGATTGAGTCTAACTGTCTAGTTGATTCTTTAGAAAGTGTATTGGAGTTAGTCCTCTCAGATTGCCAAACGAATTGTTGGGTGTGGTTGTTAGACCCCGCATTTTCAGTATTAATAATACAGTGGATTTTCTTTTAATAGATGAGGGACATAAATATTATTGGTAGGGATATTTATGAAGATCAACAAAAATGAAGGACAATCATACAATTTCCACAATCCAAAATCCTATAAATTCAGGTCTCTTTGGTTTATATTTTGAAATAATAACTTTTTTTTTACTAGAAATCAACAAACTCCAACACTACTCAATACCATCTCGTTTTAAGAAGATAGGCTTGCTTCACGTGTATATGTAATTACACGAAAGAAACCTATTTTTTTAAACATGGGGAGTATAATTGAACTGCCTTTAGATTATAATTCTCAACGTCCACACTAAGCAACACCATGGTTGTATGCAAGCTTTTTCGACATCAAGTGAAAGTTTGGGGCATTTATGTTTAAATTTGTTAATTTTAATTAAGGAATAGGAGAGAAGGAGTTGCAACCATAGGTGTAAATTCGGGCGTAAAAAAATTCAGGCCGGGCAGGCCGGATATAAATAGATAATTTGCTATCCAAAGTTCGTCCAAAGTCCGCTTTTTATATGGGCAGGTCAGATCGGGCCGGACATGCCAATATTTTGAAAATATTTTTTTGTTAAAAAAGTTTAAATTTTTAAATGGATGATATTAAATTTATTTATTTTTAATACAATATCCCTTTCTTTCTATCATTGCATATCATAAGTGATAGTATTATTTAAATTATAATGACAAATTTCTTATTTTAGCCTATAATAAATACTCCCTCCGTTACTTTTTAATATGCCAATTTCTTTTTTTGAGAAAATTAAGGAAATTAAGAGAACTAATTATTGAAAGTTGTCCTCTAGACACTTGTCAATAAAAGAAGTGAAGTGAAATGGTCCCCATGACACTTGTCAGCCAAAGAAATAAGTGAAATGGTCCACATAACACTTGTCATCAAAATAAGTTAAAAGAAAAGTGGTCCCAAAAAATTAAAGTAACATTTGACTTTCCCAATTAGAAAACTGACCTATTTTTTTGAAATATTTATTTATAGAAGCTGGCCTATTAAAAAGTAACAGATGGAGTAATTAATTAGAATACAATAAACTTTCTAAATAAGAAAATATATTACCCTTAATGTTTCGAAAAGGATAATTATAAGTAAACATAATTATATATTTTTTTTTTCAAGATACACATTATAAAATGGTAACTTTTAAGTCTTTTTAAGAGGATACTAAATGATTGATGGCATAAAGAAGACTTTCAGGCCGGGCACCAGGCCGGATATCAGGCCGAGCATCATAATTAATTGCAAAGTCCGAGACCGTCCAATAAATTAATCCAGACCAGGCGGTCCGTGACGGGCCATAACAGACTTTGGGCTACTTCAGATACAGGCAGGTTCAGACGGATACAGACAGGCGAAATATTTTCGGGTATTATTTACACCCCTAGATATAATTAAATTTCATGTTACCTAATCAATACTTTATCTAAGATACTAGATATTCAAAGCAAACATACTTTACTATGAAGTGAAATGGAATTATGTTCGAATTTCATTTTAAAGAAATGGATTATGTGAATAGAAACAAAAAATCTTGTTTTTAAAAGACATATTAGTTGGACAAAAAAAAAAAGCAGACGAAATTCGGTTGCCAAACATAATGTGGATAAAAAACAATACATAATGCATCATCAACATCTATTCTCGACATTCACGGGGTGTATGTTGGAATTACCACTTGGTTGGAGAATAATACCAAAATTCGGAATACTCTTTATGCTTTGATTCTCGATGCTATTCCAGTAATCCACTAACTGGATTGAATGTTGTACCGATAGAAAATCCTAACGATAAGAAATTTGTTCTGCAGAAAAGAGCAAGACAAAAGATATAAACTTGTTATAGGATTAAACTCACTATCATACAGTAACAACACTTGATAATTTCACTAATCTAAAACGAAAGACTTAATCATTGAAATTTGTAGTGTTTTCCATAATGAATGAGTTGGTCTGCCAAAGCACTTGCCCGGATCTTTCAATTCTTCTGTACTAGTAATAGTAAATTCTGGAATCCGAATATCATCGGCCATCGGCCATGTTGCGAGGTTATTTCAACAATTACTTAAAGAGTACCCGCATAATTGCTGAGCCATTGGGATTTTGCGAACGGATTTAAGCATCATCGGTTTTTTTTATGTTAGGACTACTCACCTAGCTGAAACCTATTTCCTTGGATTTAGCTTTTTAACTCTTCTCCAAATTTTCAAATTAGGTTGCTAACAAATTCAAATACGATCATTGAATTTCATTTTCAGTCCTCCTTTCTTTTTCTTTTTTATCAATATTTACTCCTCGTTTTAAATTTTTTCACATTTCTTTTCAATTATTAAAAAAAGTAGGAATTACAGGTACTATTATGGTAGTCTTAGTTAATGGCAGGTCCACCCGCTAAAGCCCAGTAACTAGAGGTCCATAATAAAAAGAAAAAGAGGAAATTGGACCAAAATTTTTATCCCCTGGTCCGGTACACGTGCGGAATGTCATAATCCACTTTTAAAAATACCCAAACTACCCATTCCCTGATAGTACATATATACTTCTTTAAAAAAAAATCACCATTTTTTCCAAATCCGAGATCCGCTCTCCTCCTCTCTTTCTGCTTCTGCTCAAATTTTGCTTCTGCTTTTGGATTACGAGCTAGAGTTTTTCTGAAGATCTCTTTGAAGATTTATAGGTATGTTATGTAATATCTTTTTCTGCTGTTGTTGTTTGTTTTTTTCAACTGAATCTGTGAAGATAGGATTGTTTTGATTACGTTTTCACTTTCTTGTTTCGTTTTTTGTTTGTTTTTTGCGTTTATTTTTGTTTTGGTTTGTTTTTGATGAATCTTGATCGTAATTATTCAATTTTTTGGTTAGATTATGATGTTTTTAACATATTTGAACTTTCGATTTGATTATCTTGTTGTTTTCGCTTTTTTATTTTATCAAAATCGTGCTTGTTTGTTGTTTCAGGGGTATTATCCAACAGTACATACTGATACAAATTGCTTTTGATTCTGTTTTGTTCTTAGTTTTATCACTTGTTGTTGTTTGATTCATAAGTACATATCTTCGATACTGAAATAACACTCTCTCGATTATGTTATTTTGATAGATTTTTTACATACAATTATTTTTTAGTTCATGAATCAGCAGTACATATGTGGCATACTGATACAAACTGTTTTTTTTTGGTCTAATCGCTGTGGTGTTTGATTAAGATTTTGATCTCCATGTTTGATTTCTTGATTATTTACTAGATCTAGATGAATAATCACTTTCTTGGTTCATTTCGTTATTAGCTTTGATCATACTAGTTCCATTTTGTTGTTTTTAGATTTGTTTTTTTGTATGAAACAACCGTACGTATATCCTGTGTTGACAGAAACCTAGCTTATTTTGAATGAAGAAGAACAAGATGGTGCATCGTTATGATTTACGAGGAGAATATTTGTTTTCTGTTTCCAGGTATGCTTTCTAATCATCTTGTTTGATTATTTTGTTCGGTTTTTCTTCTTTTGATTTGTTTTTTTGATTGTATTCTGATAATCAAATCGATTTGATTGACGCTTTTATGGTTTTTAGGTTTGTTACAGTTGTTTTTCGTGTATGAATTGACAGTACATATATGGCGTACTGATACAAAACTCTTCTAATTTTGTTTTATTTGAAGTTTTTCCAATTTTTTTGGTTCGACCCATGAGTATGTACGTATAATACTGATAGGAAGTGCTATTTGTTGTGTTTTTGCTCCTTTTTTAGTCTTACCCTTCAGTACTTATGTGAAATACTGTAATATGTCTTTCGATTCTCTAATTTTTCATAGATCTGTCACCTGTTGTTGTCATACTGTTGATTTGTAGTTCATGAATCTTCAGTACATATATCGCATACTGATAGGAAGTGCTCCTTGTTATGTTTGATTCAGTACGTATATGAAATACTGAAATAGATGCTCTTTGTTACATTTGATTCAGTACTGGAATTGGATATGAAGATGATCTGGAGCTGCAGTTCAGAACTTATTGCAAGAAATGACAGATTTTGAATGATAGGAACATGAGTTGTTGTTGGTTCAGATTTGCAAGCTTGTGAAATTGGTGGTGGTCTTGATGAAGTTACAAATTGGTTGTGATGTGTGTTTGAAAGAAGGTGTGCTGCAAATGGATTTGGAGGAACATAGAAGGTTGGGTTGCTGATGTAAACTGAAGATACAGATGAGATAGAGGAGGAATTCCTTCATTCAGGTATTACTCTGTTTCACAGAAGAAAAAAAAGTATAGAAAACCTTTCATTCTGGATCATCTTAATGATGTTTTTTGCGACCGCATAGATGGCACTGATGAGCTTGGTAACATTACTCATAAACTTAGTTCACTCATTTTCTCGGTAAGTGCTGTAATTTCTTCCTTTACATTTAAAAATAAGTGGTGCTCAGTATCTGTTTTCAGTACTGCAACTTAGGAATTGACTAATGCGTGCTTTTTTTAACTACTGATGCATATTTCAATAAATCATTTTAATCCCTTTTTAGGAAAGTATTTACCTGATTGGTAAGTAAATCAAGACTAGAAATTGTAAGTGATTTGAAGACAAATCAGAAAAAAGTGTTTTGTTTGCCATTAGCAAACCTGGCCTGAATTTGGCTACTGAATTTACCATTACATGCATTCCTTATGGTGCTTCTTACTTTGCAAATTATTGAGACTGTTTAGACATATTGCTTTGTAGGGTCGTTTTCCATTGTGGATTAAAACAACTAAAATAAGAATGCGAAAAAGAAAGAGGAGTGGATGGGAGAGTCTCAATGCTTTTATTATTTTTTGCATTTGATAGTTTCAAGAGCTATCTCATCCAAGTAGGGCTGCAAGTAATGAGAGAAAGTCAAGTCATCCCATGGCTGCTGTACTGGTGGATTACGAAGGTTCAAACTCTATTAAACCAGTCCCTCAGGTCATGGTAACACAGACGAAGAACTGCTTTTCTAAAGGAGCTAAATTTATACAAATGGACATCAACTGCGTAAGATCTTCCACTTAGTTTCTTTTCTGCATATAGATTTATGAATCATGTGATAGATGTTCTTTCAAAATATATTTTCATTTTTGTATTTTGTGATAGATCCATGTGCACCTAACTGATGCACCTAGCTATATATGGATTCCTTTGCTATGCCATAGTTTTTGCTAAATACCGATTCCACTTTCCACTATAGATCCTAACAATCAAATTTGATATATTCTTTTGCATTGATAATTAGGTACAAGACACTAACCTCTTTTCAAACTTTTCGTGTTGATGGAGGACATGGTACTATCTTACATAATGCAGTGGCTCAAGGTATGCTTAGTTAGTATTTCTACAGTCTTCATGCAGTTTTAAGTAATATTCCTTCTCACGTAATTTTTGTCAAATAGAAAATGGGAAGAGCTTAATTTGAATTTGCTATCCATTTGCATTTTTCTAATTTCAGTTTTTATATCTATAGAAATATATATAGCATGTTGTTATCTATAAGTGGGAAGTGTATGGACTTAGAGAAATTCAAACTGCCGAAAAAACTGAACTCTGACCTGCAGTAGGCGATCACTAGAAGTATGGAAACACCATTCCACAACAAAAGTTTTCCTTGATTACCTTCGACGAATCGCATCTAAACATATTCCATCGATTTTAAATTGTAAATATTTTATACATATATTAAAATACCCTTATTGCACTGACTGTTTTTGCTCCTTTACAGATGACTTTGGGGTGCTTGGGGTGTTGACATACATACCCAACATTCAAACAAGGAAAAAAGATGACGAGAAGCAGCAGAAGATGCCTGAACTAAATCAGTTATACATAATGCAATGGCTCAAGATGTCCAAAGTTATATGTCATAATCCACTTGTAGGTGGTGATTACTGTGAACAAAATCAGTGGATGAGATGTTCGTCTCAATGGGTTTATGAAGATGGTAGTGCTGTTTAAACAGGGAAGAAGAACAAGTCTGTGTTGCAGCTGAATTGAAATGACAATGGTGTTGATGTAGCTGTTTGCAGTTGTGGTTTAAGCTAAGAAGATTGTGATGCAGCGAGATAGAAGATTACTGAGAAGATGGAGCTGAAGGCAGTGGTGAATGGTTGACTGCAGAGGTGCTGGTGCTGCAATAAAGTAAAGTGAGTTGAGGAGTACTCAGATTCCTAAGTAGTGTAGCAGATATGTACTCATATTTGTAAGCACTGTGGCAGATATGTACTCAAATTTGTAAACAGTGTAGCAGATATGTACTCAAATCTATGGTCCTTTATATGTTTTAATTAAATTTGGATCTCCAGATAAATAAAATCCCGATTTGGTAGAAGTATGTTATTTCACACGTACTTAAACAATGGGATATATTACTCGTTTCCATGTTTTAAAATAACTTTGAACCTTAGAATAAGAGTAAAATCTAGTTGGACCCTGCTATAAATAACCTTATGGGCTTAGGACCAAATAAGAAATTTTCCTTAAAAAAATTAATTAACTGTTTCCGATTATTATTAAATTATCAATTAATATACATACTAATAAATCTTCTTCTTCTATCTCTCTCTCTCTTCTTCTTAATATTTCAAGCTCGCTAAGATTTCGGCTGTGTTTAGGGTGCTCAGTCAGAACCTGCAGCTTCCCAGCTACTTCCCCATTAACTAAACTAAAACAGCTTTCACACCGCACACATACACAAAAACACAACACAGGACCGCCTGTTTTCCACCAGTTTCCCCCTGATTTCACTTGCCAAGCTCTAACCTTTCCGAGATCTGTTTGTTTCTTCTTGGATCGATTCAGCATGATTTCCTTCTAAGACACTATCAGTGAGTTTTTCTTTTTCCTCTGAATTTTCTGCTTATTTATTTATTGATTTTTTATGTAGAGGAGATCCTGGTGTTGGAATAACGTTATCTTTGTAATTTCCAGAATATTTTTTAGTTTGGTAAGTAGAATTTTGTTTCAGTTGGACTCACCATACAATTCATCATTTGAGAAAATAAATAAAAATGGACAGGATTAGGTCTAGAATTTAGTATTTCTTACTTATCATCTAAACCTTTAATGAATTTTTTTTAGAGATTTTATTTTGAATTATTTGATGAGATTATATGATTCATTTCAAATTTGGTTCGTTTCAGAAGTCAATTCTGAAAATTGGGTGTCTGGAGAAATATCTGAAATTCTCGGTGCCGTCAATTTAAGAAGTTGATTTTAGTGCAACAACTTAGTTGATTTACGTTTGTTTTTAAATTTGATGCAGAGAGTGTTGAGATCTGTTGAGAAGTGCTGGTTTTGATTTCCTGTTCTATTAGGATAAAAATGGTTATGGACTCATGGTGGTTTCGTAATATATGGAAATCATCTGGGAAGGAACCTGAGAAATTGGTGATTGGAGTTTTAACGTTTGAAATTGCGAGTTTGATGTCCAAGGTAGTTCAGCTATGGCATAGCCTTAATGATAAACAGGTAGTTAGGTTAAGAGAAGATTTGATGAATTCAGCCGGTGTAAGGAAGCTTATTTCAGATGATGATGAATACCTTGTACAGTTAGCATGTGCAGAGATAATTGAAAACTTAGGATTTTTAGCGAGATCTGTAGCTAGGCTTGGGAAAAAGTGCAGTGAACCCATATGGCAAAGATTAGATAACGTTTTTGATGATCTTGTTAAGAATGATGTAGGCAATTTTGAGTGGGAATTCACATGGAAGAAGATGGATAGGAAAGTTAAGAAAATGGGGAGATTCATTGCTCTTAGCTCGAATTTGTACCAAGAACTTGAAGTTCTTACGGAGCTTGAACAATCTCTTAGAAGAATGCGAAACAGTGATGACCCTAATGCTGGGACTGTTCTCGAGTTCCAGCATAAAGTTGTTTGGCAGAGGCAGGAGGTCAAGAATTTACGTGAGATGTCTTTGTGGAACAAGACGTATGACTATGTCGTCCGTCTTCTAGCTAGGTCACTGTTTACCATTTTCGGGAGGATCAAACATGTGTTTGGAATACAGCAGACAGCTGCTATAGGGGGAACCTATGATTTGGGAGCTGCAAAAACTAATCCTTTGCCCCGTAGTCACTCTGTTTCAGTGTATCCATCTGAGAATAACTTAACTAGGTTCTCTTCAGGTCCTCTTGGTAGGTCAGCCACGAAATCTGGGCCTCTTGGTAGATCAATTACCAAAGCAGGACCAATCTCTAGTACATATATAACAAATATGCAAAGGCGGATGGGTGATCATTCCTCAAACCTTCGTGGGAAGCATTTGCGTTCAAAAACCAAAAGATTGCCTCCTGTGGGACCTTTCAAAGGGTGCATGATGGGTGGAGATGATACTCCTGTATTGCAGAGTTGCACACCAATAATCAACGGGTCACCTATGTCAAGTGGTGCTCGTTCTGGAATTCTGAACGGGACATCAGCTGAACCTGCTCTCCAAAGTAATACACTTCATTCTAACCTAATCTTTTTTAATTTCAAGTGCAGACGGTTGAATCCTCCTCCTTCAACTCTTGGTGGTTCTGCTCTAGCTCTTCATTATGCGAATGTTATAATTATCATCGAGAAGCTTGTCGCATCTCCTCACTTGATTGGTCCTGATGCGAGGGATGACCTTTATTATATGTTGCCCACAAGTATAAGAGCAGCTTTAAGAGCAAGACTCAAGTCTTACGTGAAGAGTGTGGCTTCATCTGTTTATGATACCGATCTTGCACATGAATGGAGTGAAGCATTGTCAAGGATACTAGATTGGTTGGGTCCACTTGCTCATAACATGATAAGGTGGCAATCCGAACGAACTTTTGAGCAGCAGCACATGGTTTCACGGACAAATGTGTTGTCGGTGCAGACCCTATATTTTGCAGATTTGGAAAAGACAGAAGGTGCAATTACAGAGCTTCTAGTGGGTCTAAATTACCTGTGGAGACTTGGTAGAGAGCTTGATGCAAAAGCGTTAATCGAGTGTGCTAGTACTGGAGCATATGATGATTATTTGGAGGCCAAAGGATAATGTAGATTCAGTTGATTTGCATGTGAGTTTAATATCACCTACATGGTGGCAAGTGACAGTACCAGACTAGAGCTGCAATCTCATGAAATGTTAGACCTGCACATTTGGGAGCAGGAAATGCCAACTTGGTCAACTGTGTAGCCCTGCTGATTCTTTTCAACAGTCGAGAAATTTTGCTGGAGTTGGTGTTAAGATTCAACGTTCAGCACTTCTGTGGGCAAGACACGAGCTTAATATCCATTCACCCATTTCCGTATGGCTTTTGTTGTAAAGCATGTCAGACCTTGTACCATTAAGTCCTCGGTTTGGTCATCTGAAATTTAATGTCTGTAAATTTACCATATAGATGCTTTTCTTAATATAGAGTTTAAGAAGAAAAAAAAAATTATTTTGATACAAGTTTAAGAAAATATGTGATATGTTCTTGCTCATGGTTTTGTGTGGTGATCCAGATTAAAGATCCACAGGAATTGTACCGTTTTTTCGGAAAAAATTTCGTTCTCACGCTGCTAGATCAAGAAATGATCTAGCAGCACCTTGGCCAGCCATTTGGCTATTCATGTCGCCGACAAATTCTTGGGTTAATATGTCAGCTAACTGTGGACTTAACCACAGTTAAGTTATTAACCGTACCTTTAAGTGGGATATTTTGATCCGTATCTTGCCATTTCCATCTCCATTTCACCTGCAAAAACCTAAAGAACTATTACGGACCATTCGTGAACACAAAAGAAAAAACATAAAGTAAATCACATATCGAAGCTACACAAACTATTCCTTTGTAGTATGATACTGTATGATATTGATGGTTGTCGCTGCAGCAAGTGTTTTGCAATGCACAATTGCACATACATCACATGTAGTTGGAGATAGTTTAGTATTTGATCATTCTACATCTACTTCTGTTCATTCCACTTTGGCTTCTAAATAAGCATTTGAAGTTGTTGATTGTCTTGGACTCTTGGTCCGCAGCATATGAATTTTCTTATCAGAATATCTTAATTTGTTCACTTTCTCATTCAAAATCTAGTTGTTGTTTTTTTTGAAGCATATCAAAATCTAGTTTGATCGTTAAGCCTTTTTTTTGTGTTGTATTTTTTTTGTTTTTTTGTGTTGTATTATTTATGTTTGCAGTATTCAATCTTTCCACTGGAATCCACGCATCCGCTAAAATATCAATATCCAAAGCGGGCTAAAGTATCGATATCCAAAGCGGATTACGGTAGTTGCTGCTACCCCAATTGGTTCATTATTAACATTCCAGCATCAATCCGTCTTGTACCAACAGAAAATCAATATTACATTTCCATAGTTGGTGGTTAGTGTTCAGCTAGTGAGAAATTGTCCAATGGAATGCTTAGTTTTAGCTTAGAGAAAAAAATGAAGAGATTAAGTTGAAGATGCGGATTTTTACCCCCCTTAAAAATACGGTAAGTAACTGTAGTCGGTCCTAGTTAGCTAACATCATATCTATCTTATCTAACGGTGGTGAGCTATCTTATCTAACGGTGGTGAGCGCTAGTTCTATTTTTGAACTCGTTGCGAGATCAAAATATTTTCCGATCTACGTATATTTGGATCCGATTCGCGACTAAAATCTATGTAGGATAGATCTTATGAAATCTATACATCTCTGCATCTTCAGATTTTTATTCATGCCAAGAGAAACGTATCGACGGCTTTCCTGAAAATATGACAAACTAAAAGAATGGCCAACAAGTGTTTTTTTTTTTTAATAGGAAAGAAAAATTTTCATTACTTAATTTGAAAGTTGAGTACAAAGTTTCTCATTTACAATCTCCCTTAGCCATACAGACAACTCAGTTTCCCAGAATATATCATTTCTAGTAACTCTGCCATCTTTGGCAAGGGTGTCTGCCACAGAATTAGTATTCCTTGGCACATGAGTGCACTCCCAACTTGAAAATGATTTAAGCAAATCTAAAAAATCTGAACACTCATGAGTGCACATGTGTGTATTCATACAGTGCCTATTACACCTTTTATTGCCTTTACTACATTAAGAGAATCACCCTCCAGATGCAAGTGCTGAACATTGGCAAGTCTTGCACATTTTATAGCTTCATATGCCGCCAATGCTTCAACCTGTTCCTCATCTGCAGCTACTCCATTCTTACTCCATGCTCCTGCAATATTCCCTGCATCATCAATCATAATTAGTCCTATACCCATAGATTTATCATCTTTTAAGAATGAAGCATCATTGACTTTATAATATCAATTTCTTGGAATTTTCCATCTAGTTTCAGTCCTGGGAACTGTCAGATTATCAGTTGGAGCTGCTTGTCTGTATAAATGTTCATTCCATTCAGATTTCTCCTTTGTATCTGTCTCACTATACTGGTTACCTGCAGGTCAGTGTTTTCAAAAATATTTGAGCATCTGGCTTTCCATATGTTCCATAGAGTTATGCCTGCAGTAATAGTTATCTGGTTCATATTGACATTACCAATAAACCAACTAGTTATCCAGTTTTTCAGATCTTTATCTCCAATCAAACCTGCAAAGTTATTTTCTATTGCTATCCAAATTTCTCTCGATACATGGCAATTTAAGAGTAAATGATCAACTGTTTCAGGCAAAGATTTACATAAAGGGCAAACATCATCAATGTTATGAGCATGTTTAGATAATCTTTCATTCACAGGAAAACAGTTGTGGACACATTTCCAAAGGAAGTGAAGAATTTTTGGTGGCAAATTTGCCTTCCAAAATCTTAGCCAAGGAAAATTTAGTTGTTCAGCACAATATACTTCATCATTACCTGCAGCGTTAATCACTCTATAAGCATACTTTACAGTGAAAATGCTATTTTTTGTATGAGTCCATCTTAACTTATCAGTCCCCGACTTAGGGATTCTAATTTCTTTGATCTTATCAACAGTATCAGCATCACACAAATTTTTTAGGACATCTATGTTCCAGGATTTGTGATCTTGCAAGATTAATTGGTCTACAGTTACCATGTTAAGAGATCTAAACCTATCACTGACTTTTTGGTTCAAACCAGGAACCCAAATATCATCCCAAATGGACACTTTTTTTCCCATCACCTATTTCCCAACAACAATTCTCTCTAATAATATGAAGACCCATACGTATTCCTTTCCAAATAAAAGAGTCATTTTCATAAACACAGTGCAAAGGACTAGAGTTATGAAAGTACTTATGTTCTAAGATTTTGACCCAGGGAGCATCAGGTTCATGGAACATCATCCAAGCAAGTCTAACGAGCAAAGCAACATTCATATCAGCAGTGTTTTTAAGACTTAAGCCTCCTAAAACTCTGGGTTTTGTTACATCATCAAACTTTTTGAGATATATCCCTTTTTTTCCTTGCTTTTATGCCACCAGAAATTCATTTGAATACTATCTAGCCTATCTGTCAACTTTTTAGGCATAGGGAAGACAGCTAAGTGATGAGAAGCTAGAGAGCCTAAAACTGATTGAGTCATGACAGTCCTAGATGGATGATTAACATGCTTTCCTTTCCAAGTAGCTAACCTACTATGAAATTTATCTTCCGGATGACTAAGATATTCAGTTTTGTTTTTTTGAATGAGTAAGGGAACCCCTAAGTACTTATCACTAAGAGCAAGTTTCTTAATATTTAACAAATCACAAATGCTAACCTTAATTGAATTATCAAGTTTAGGATTAAAGGCAATACCTGACTTGTCAAAATTTATAGCCTGACCTGAGTAAGTGCTAAACTCTTTGATAATTTTTTCTACATGCCTAACATTAGTAGTGTTAGTTTAGTGAAAATGAGACAGTCATCAGCAAAGAAAAGATGGCTTATTGCTGGACTGTCTCTAGTTACTTCGATACCCTGTATCAGATTATTGTTCTCAGCATCAATTAGTAATCTTGAAAAGGTCTCCATACAAATAATAAACAAGTAAGGAGACAAGGGATATCCCTGTCTAAGACACCTTGTGGGATAGAACAACTCACCTGGTGCACCATTCAGCAGGACAGAGGCAGAAACTGTGGAAACACATTCATAGATCATTTTACACTAATCATCATGAAAACCTAGTTTTTTAAGAACAACATCTAGAAAATTCCACTCATTTCCGTCAAAATCTTTTGACATATCAAGTTTTATAGCCATTAAACCTTTTTTAGTAGCCCTATATTTTCTCATACTATTGACCAATTCATGGGCAAGAACTATATTATCAGTAATTTGTCTAGAAGATAAAAAAGCAGCCTGATATGGGCTTATGAATTTATCCATAACTTTCTTAAGCCTAGAAGTTAAAAGTTTAGATATAATCTTGTAAGACACATTACTTAAACTAATTGGCCTAAAATCAGAAGCTAGTTTTGGGCAATTAGATTTAGGTATTAATGAAATAAAACTACGATTCATCTGCTTGAATAAATGTTTGGAATGGAAAAAACCTTGGACCATTTTAACAGTATCTTCACCAACAACATCCCACATTTGTTGGTAAAAACCTGGAGGGTACCCATCTGGGCCTGGAGAAGTCTAAGGTTGCATCTGAAAGACAATCTCCTTAATTTCCCCATAAGAGGGACTTTTAATTAGAGCCTCATTATCCTCATCAGAATTACAAGGATTGATTGTATTAAGAAAGCAGTCAGGTCTAGGAGGGTTTGAAGTGCTACTAATATGAGAGAAATGACCTCTCAATTCATCAGCTATACAATCCCTATCAGTCAACTAAATTCCCATTTTGTTTTGTAAAGTATCTATCTGGGTCCTCTTCTTTCTAAAATTTACCTTATCATGGAAATATCTAGTATTCCTATCATCAAATTTTAGCACATTTTCTTTAGCCCTTTGCATATAAGAATCTTGCTGGACATCATACCAATGGTTCAAATTAGCCTCAGTTTCTCTTATCTCAATTTGGTTTTCCTGAGTATCAATACTGTTATTCAGTAATTCTAGTTTGTTCTGAAAATAAGAGATTTTGGATTGAATATTCCCAAAAGTGTTAATATTCCACTCTCTAAGGACATATTTAATATTTCTTAGAGACCTAGAATGTAAATAGGCATGAGAGCCTTTTTCTGTGGTCTTCAGTTAGCCTTAATAATGTCCCTACAAGTATTATGCATGAGCCAACATCTGTTAAACCTAATAGGTTTCTTGGTAGGATTATCTTCCTAAGTACTGATTACTAAGATTGGAAAATGATCACTTCCTATAGCAAGAAGATGATACACAATGCAATTGGGAAAAAGATTAAACCACTCCTGATTTCCTAGGCCCCTATCAAGTCTTTCTAAGATCAAATTAGCTTTATCTCTCCTATTAGACCAAGTATAAGGGTTTCCCATGAACCTAATACTAGTTAGATCTAAAAATTCAAGATGATCATTGAAAAAGCGAGGGTCTAACAACACCACCCAATATTTCGCTTAGCAATCTGTATGGACTAACTCCGAAATACTTTGTAAGAGAATCAACTAGACAGTCAGACTCAATATAGATAAAAGTATCTCAAGGAGTTAATATCTCTCTCTTGATTTGATTTTTACTCAAGCTAAAATCAATAACGAGTCTTTATCAAATATAAGGAATAACTTGGATGGTACCAAAGACCAATGTCCAAGTATCAATCAACAACCAAAGGTTGGATTTCCAATTGATGATCACGAACGCACAACCTGTATTATTTCAATTATATAAAATATAATGCGGAAAAGAAATAACACATACACCAGAAGTTTTGTTAACGAGGAAACCGCAAATACAGAAAAACCCCGGGACGTAGTCCAGATTGAATACACACTGTATTAAGCCGCTAACACTAGCCTACTCCAAGCTAACTTCGGACTGGACTATAGTTGAACCCCAATCAGTCTCCCACCGACCCAAGGTACAGTTGTACTCCTACGCCTATGATCCCAGCAGGATACTGCGCACTTGATTCCCTTAGCTGATCTCACCCACAACCAAGAGTTGCTGCAACCCAAAATCGAAGACTTGATAATAAAAAAATCTGTCTCACACGGAAAAGTATATCAAAGGATAAATCTGTCTCCCACGGATAAACCCTAGGTTTTTTCAGTCTTAAGATATGAAATCAAGGTGAACAGGAACCAGTTGATAATTCGGTCTTATATTCCCGAAGAACAACCTAGATTAATCAATCACCTCTCTAAAAACCTTCCTGACTACACAGGCGGTTTGTCGAGGAATCACAAACAGTGAGACGAAGATGTTTGTGACTTCTTTATCTTGCCTATCGGAGAACTCTCACGATCTCAAGCCAATCAATCGATTGTACTCGTACGATAGAAGATGCAAGATTAGATCACACAACTACGATAAAAGTAGTATCGGTCTGGCTTCACAATCCCAATGAATTCTTTAAGTCGTTAACCTGATTTTAGAGAAGAAAATCAAAGGTTAATGGAAATCGACTCTAGCGGGCGCACTAGTAGCACACAGACGTGTGGGTATTAGTTTTGCACAATGCTAGATGTCTCCTTTATATAGCCTTCAAATCAGGGTTTTGCCTTAGGTACAAAGAAATCCATATTCACCGTTAGATGAAAACCTGATTTAGATTCAAGCTAATATTTCTCAACCGTTAGATCGAAAACTTAGCTTGTCACACACACTTGGGTAGACGTTTACTGGGTTTGTGAAAACCATGCCCAAACATGTACGTGTATGTTGGTTTAACATAGTAACCCAATAAAGTTAACCATATGAGCATTTCATATTAACCTTGTTCTTATTCACCATAACTAGTTCAATTGACTCAAATGAACTAGTTAGAGAGTTGTTCAATTGCTATGAGATCTTATGTAACTACACAAGACACAATTGAAACAAAGATAATTCGATTCGATTGAATTGGCTCATGAACTTTATAGCCACGGTTTTCATAAAGCATTCCTTAGTAATTTAAGTTTCATGTTCAGAGCACATCTTTAGATCATAACCTCTTAAGCTCACAAACAAGTTCGCGGACTTAAGACAACCGGTGGAGTTTTCCAAACTCAGCTGAAAATCTCGGCAAAAATACTTTCGCCAGTTCGCGGACTAGGTTCGCGGACTACACGCAAACGAGTTTTTGGAAAATCCCAGCAGAAATTCTCGGTACAAGAACTACCGTCAGTTCGCGGACTTGGCAAAGCCAATTCCTCCGGTTTCTCTCAATCAAAAAAGTTCGAAAACTTCGGATTAAGGAATACATGGTTATGTAATCTAAACTCTCATTGCAATCATTGAGACATTCTCAGAGGACGTTATATAGCCGTTATTCACAGATTGTTTCTCGTCAGAGCAATTCTCAAAGTAATTGAAACTTTTCATGACTTTTGTCACTAGGTGAAGATAAAGTTGATCAAAGCGAAACGCTTTAACAACACATGATTTCGAGATATAGATAGGCGAGATATACTCGGCTCGAAATATCAAATGTGTATGATCCATTCTATATAGTATACGACTTTTGTCTCATAAGAAGTAGGAGATAGAAGAGATAGACTTTTGAGTGATAGATAAGTTCAAGTCTCCACATACCTTTTTGTTGATGAAGTTCCACGGTTCTTTGAGTAGATCTTCGTCGTTGTATGATGAATCACCATGAAGTCCTTGAGCTCAACTACACTTTTCTATCCTAGTCCGAGACTTAGCTATGTAGGCTAGAAATCAAGACTCATAGTTTTGATCACTAACATTGACAAACATGCTTGAGATAGCAACGCATGCGAGGTCGACGGAGATGTGCTCTAACAATCTCCCCCTTTGTCAATTTTACTGACAAAACTATTAATACATATGGAATACAAAAAAGATAAACTTTAGTGGCTCCTATTCCATAGTCTAATCTTCAACGTTCCTTAAAATCTTCGTCCTTCCAAGTACTCCAATGATCCCAAAGGTTGTAAGTTTAGCATCACCGTTGTTGAAGATCCGTAGATACAACAATGAGAGAAATCGAGATTCTCGATCATTATTATACAGTTTCATAGTATTATTATGTAACATCAAAGTCCAATTGTATCACGACTTTAACAATAATACTATGGTGATATGTATCACTCCCCCTTAGTGAATACTCCATCTCGATCATGGAAACCACTCCCCCTTACACAATGATCCAAAAACCATATGTATTTGTAGTATGAACTACAATATTTCTCTCCCTTTTTGTCAATAAAATTGGCAAAGGTACAAGAACAGGATCATAATGAAATTTCCACAAGCGACATTTCATCGACTAAAAGAAAAATACATACCAACTTAATTTAGATGCAATCATAAAGCCGAAGCTAAATGCATTCATCAAGGAGTTTAAAGATACAAGATAACCCCTATAAAATTCCACATCCGCACACCCCGCAAGATATTACCATTAAGCACAAGTTCAAAAGAACTCTCCCCCATTTGATGTCATTCCCGAAAGAACAACAAGAGCGACCTTAATTTCGAAAGAAAAGAAGGATTTTTAAATTGGACACCAAAAAAACCATATAAATGATTTTCTATATCCAAAACTCAACCAAATTAATCATAAGAAATCCCATGATTAATTTAATTGGAATACGCAACTAAATCAAACCACAAAAGTGATCAATTTAATTGAAGGTGCTCAACATAAGTAAACTTACGGAGCTACGACTAAGGTAATCATACGGATACGACTAACTTAATCGTTCACATACTCAACATAAGGAAAAAACTTACGGAATTTACGACTACATCAACCAATAGAACATGATTAGTATAGCCGTTCATATACTCAACACAAGAACTTGTGGAATATATGAAAACTCAACTAGACTAATTACAAGAGAACTTATAATTAATCTAATTGGAAAACAAATAACCAAACTAATCACAAAAGTAATCAATTTAATTGTCAAAAGATTTGCTCGACAAAAGAAGACTTCCGGAGCAAATAACTAAATAACCAACCAAGATGATTAATTTAGTTCATAATGCTCAACATACAACATCTTATGGAACAACCAACAAAGCCAATAAGAATAATCGACTTAGTTGTATCGTGCTCAACTTAAGACACACAATGGAGCCTTCACGGTAAAACATAACAAAATGGATCAATGAAGATCAATATCGTGGATAACATACAAGGATCTATTCTATTTTCCATCATAACGACATAATAGACTTTATCCTTGTCAAATAAAAGATTTTATCCTATTTTCCATCAAATTCATTACTGCATAGGCATAAATTTTGTAATTGTCAAAAGTCCATTCGTCCTTTCATTAATAAGAATACCAATTCATGAACGACTTTACTTTTGACAGCATATGGGACCTTCAAGTTCACGGACGTGAACAATACATATCTCATAATCAAATTGCAATATCACAAAATCATAACGATCAATACTGCAATAACATCATCCTTCAAATATTTTTAGAATTTAAAAACCAATAAACCTAAAAAACATGAAGATGAAAAAGTTGGACATAACTATGTGTAATCACAATAATGGCTATTCCAAAATCTAGTAATCCTTCTCAAAAACAAGAATAAATTCTCATAAGAAGTTTCCTAGGCATCAAGACAAACTCGTAATGCACATATAAGATGATTTGTCCTTAGAGGGTAGAATCAATCTTTTCCGCCCGGATTTACACCAAGAATAGCTACCAAAGGCGTATAAAAATATTTTCACAAAGAAGAACACACAAAGTCACGAACGACCATGCACCATAGTTCACAAAGGATGATTGTGAACATTCAAGGATCCCATAGCAATGCGTACTAATTTCCATTCTTGAACTTCCTTCTTTGTGATTCACCAACAAAATTCTAGTAAAAGATACAAATTAACTTAGAATAGTATTACTCCAAGAATCCAAGTGCCCAAGTCCAAGAGAAGTGGAACAAGTGCGACGAAATGGAGCAAAACACTCAAAAACAAGAGACAGGACAAATACCAATCTTAACTCATCCAAAATCAATAATTCTCATCTCCATTTTGAATATAATTCAAAGAGGAAGAGAATGCAAAAAGAATGAGTTCATTCCGAGTTCGTACGAAGAAGTTACAGCCAAGACAAGTTTACCAAATATCGACGTCAAGTATGCATACGGGTTTGGAAACGAATTTTCATGACAAAAAAAGTTTGCAGACTGGGTTTGCGAACTTAAGCCCCTGGATTTTGATTTTAAAAGATGATATGCATCCCTGGAATGTGTACCATGAAGTCCAAACATCCCGAACAACTATTTTCAAACCTAAACCTATAAGAACCCTAAACACGGATCAAGTTAGGTAGAAATGAACAATAAGCAAGGTGCATGGATCATAATAAGTACTTTAGCAAGTAAAAACACAAATATTGCTCAAGTTTATAGACATACCTTTTTATAAGAATTCAATCGAATTCTACAGCCTTACTGAACACAATCTGTGTGCCCCAGTTCTCGTGCTTCCTTTACCGTAACAGGGCATTCCTTGGTGAGGATGCACTTTCAACACAAACAAGTTGTGTTGAGATGAAAATTTCTTGATCACCATGGCACCAAGAGAGAGTTTCTTTCCAACAACTCTTACATCTTGTAGTGTTGAGAAACACCCAATGAACTGTTTTTATAAGCCTATCAAAGAACTTCAAGAGAACCCAAAAGGATTTGTGTTTCTGATTTCTTGTTTTCCAACTTATAAAAAACAGTTTCTGCGGATAATTTTTAGTACTGCGAGGGGAAACTCTTTTTATAAACAGAGACATCCTAACTTCTTCATAAAAGAAGGCTCTACTATCTTGATATGAAGTATCAGGAATTGAGCAACGAACCAATTCATGCTTTGAGGTGATACAATCGGATGACTGAGATTTAAACTCCTCTTATAATTCGTTTAGTTTGTTACAACTAATTGGATTACGCAGAGGAGGAGCATTGCTCTCACTGATTAGTAAATCAATATCAACCTCAACATAAATATTATTCATCATAACTTGATTTAGCCTGTCAAGAGATTCTTGCTCTTTCTGGAGGTAAAACTCAACATCAAGAGATAAGCTCTCAAGCTTCTTTTCAAGCCCTGAAAACACTTCAAGGGATCTTAAACCTGGTGGAGGTTTAGATAGAATTTCTTCTACAGATTTAATTAAATCATTCATGGAAGAGAATTATAAAATCCCTGGATCTGGTGGTGCATTTATTGAGATAGCACTACTGTCCATATAGTCAGATCGCTTACAAACACATACTTATAAGGTCTTTAATGTGTTTGCCTGCTCTGATACCAATTGAAAAAGCGGGGGTCTAACAACACCACCCAATATTTCGCTTAGCAATCTGTATGGACTAACTCCGAAATACTTTGCTAGAGAATCAACTAGACAGTCAGACTCAATCTAGATAAAAGTATCTCAAGGAGTTAATATCTCTCTCTTGATTTGATTTTTACTCAAGCTAAAATCAATAGCGAGTATTTATCAAATACAAGGAATAACTTGGACGGTACCAAATACCAATGTCCAAGGATCAATCAATATCAATCAACAACCAAAGGTTGGATTTCCAATTGATGATCACGAACGCACAACCTGTATTATTTCAATTATATAAAATATAATGCGGAAAAGAAATAACACATACACCAGAAGTTTTGTTAACGAGGAAACCGCAAACGCAGAAAAATCCCGGGACCTAGTCCAGATTGAATACACACTGTATTAAGCCGTTACAGACACTAGCCTACTCCAAGCTAACTTCGGACTGGACTATAGTTGAACCCCAATAAGTATCCCACCGATCCAAGGTACAATTGTACTCCTACGCCTTTGATCCCAGCAGGATACTGCGCACTTGATTCCCTTAGCTGATCTCACCCACAACCAAGAGTTGCTGCAACCCAAAATCGCAGACTTGATAATAAACAAATCTGTCTCACACATAAAAGTCTATCAAAGGATAAATCTGTCTCCCATAGATAAACCCTAGGTTTTGTTCCGTTTTAAGATATGAAATCAAGGTGAACATGAACCAATTGATAATCCGGTCTTATATTCCCGAAGAACAACCTAGATTAATCAATCACCTCTCTACAGTCCTTCCTGACTACACAGGCGGTTTGTCGAGGAATCACAAACAATGAGACGAAGATGTTTGTGACTTCTTTATATTGCCTGCCGGAGAACTCTCATGATCTCAAGCCAATCAAAGATTGTACTCGTACGATAGAAGATGCAAGATCAGATCACATAACTACGATAAAAGTAGTACCGGTATGGCTTCACAATCCCAATGAAGTCTTTAAGTCGCTAACCTGGTTTTAGAGAAGAAAACCAAAGGTTAAAGGAGAATCGACTCTAGCGAGCGCACTAGTATCACACAGACGTGTGGGGATTAGTTTTGCACAATGCTAGATGTCTCCTTTATATAGCCTTCAAATCAGGGTTTTGCCTTAGTTACAAAGCAATCGACATTCACCGTTAGATGAAAACCTGATTTAGATTCAAACTAATATTTCTCAACCGTTAGATCGAAAACTTCGCTTGTCACACACACTTCGGTAGACGTTTACTGGGTTTGTGAAAACCATGCCTAAACGTGTACGTGTATGTTGGTTCAACATAGTAACCCAAAAGGTTAAACATATGAGCATTTTATATTAACCTTGTTCTTCTTCACCATAACTAGTTCAATTGACTCAAATGAACTAGTTAGAGAGTTGTTCAATTGCTATGAGATCTTATGTAACTACAGACACAATCCAAACTTTCTGCTTAGCTGCATTAAGAAGCCAATTCCCTCTCTTCAATGGTTGCATGATATCCGCTTCTACTTTTGCAGACACAATCCTCCCTCTTTTAGTGAAACCTCTTGTCCCTTACTCAACCACTTTCCTCCCAATATTTGCACACAACTTATCCAGAATACCATCATGTACATGCTCCAAAGCAAGCCCTTTGAACATGACTGAGAAAACTTGATGATTAAATTCATAATCTTCGAGTGGGATTGCATTATAATATTTTTTCAGCACAACTAGATGTTCATGGATTATCCATGGTGCTTTTGATAAAACATCATCTACATCTTCAGCAGCTTTAAATTTAAAAACATATAAGTTTCTACCCATAGTATGGATATTAACCTTTTTGTGTCTTCTCCAAATGATGTTCACATCTCGTTGCACCTTGTCGTAATCGATATCATCCTTAGAGATTATCTTCCCAATCAAGTTTTTGTGTCATTTAGTAGCTGCATCATCAATTTCTTCTACAGTGATTAAACCTCCTCTAGCATGATTAACTTGTGCATTACCCATATCTTGAAAACGTTTTGTGAGAGCTTCCATTTGAAGTCTTGAACTTTGCGCCATTTTTGCTATCAAAGATAATGAGTTTTTTCTTTTCTTATAAAAATTCTTAAGCTTGATGAAAAACTTATCTTTATGATGGACTTTATATAAGAGAATATAATTAGGGTTTAGTTGACTGTTTCTCAGAATAGAAAATATTTTTCCAAGATAACCATAATTTGTTAATATTCTCCTATGCAGCTGTGAAAATAATCCTGCATGGGTCTTAGGCTTTATTTTAGGAACGTGGTATTCAAATTTTTGAAATTCCCAGAATTGCGCCTTTGAATTATTCATCTTTCCAAAATTGCCCTTATAACCATGGAAGTCGAACAACTGTGAATCTAGTGCTTGAATCTTGATTAAACCAGAATATTGATTGACAAAACCAATGATAGTGAAACATATTGTTTCATGGATCATCCAATGTAGGGACATAATTGAGAAAACCACTACAAATAGTGATTTCGAGCCCTGAATGGAGTTAAACATGTTCATATCTTAGGTATGAAGAACACTACTGTTCTCAATGAGTAAACGTGAACCAAGATAAACACACCACTGCTCCCTTGAAGACCACAACTGGTACACTACTGAAATCAACACAAGTACTACAAACAAACAGTTAGTTTTTCATCACAGATGAATGCTACAGTCAGAGTATGAAAACTTAAAACATATATTTGGAACAAAAAACGTAAAAAACTTATAAGAAACCAGTAAACAACTTCCAAAATAGAATCATAAAACTTTGTGAAAAGAACATAGAAAGATTAAAGAAACATTAGATGCAAAGAAATTCAAGAAAAGATTGAAAAAAATTCACCTAATGCCTAGTTTTAGATTTTTGTGTAACGATATAAAAATGAGGAAATATTCCAAAGTGGGAAGTTTCTTTTCTGCCTTTCTTTCCAACAAGTGTTGTTAACCCGAGAGTTAGCTGACATCATAGATGTCCAAATGGGTGTCTTAGAGTGTGCTAGATCATATTTGATCTAGCAGTGCGAGAGCTAGTCCCCCTCCCCCACCTTACCCCCACCCCTTTTTCTCTCTCTCCGTCATCTGAGTATACTAGAAATAACCCGGTACGACACTGGTTTGATCGTGTTTGTGAATACCAATATTCTGTGGAGCACGTGTCACGATCTTAGTGGCCGCATACATATCTAACTGTGTAGCCTTCGTTAAGCAGAGAAGCCTGAGTAACAAGGGATACCTCCGGAGATCTACTTTATCTCATCCCAAGAAAGAAGGCGTGAATGGTCAAGATAAGGAAGGAAAAATCCTAGTCTATATAGAGTCAGCTGGTGAGGGGACAGAGGTAGATGACGCATCCAATCAGCATTAAATGCTCAAATCTCTTATCTACACGCATGAATCTAGGCACGTGGAGAGAGAAAGCGTGGCAGAACCCGATTGGCGGAAGCTGGCGATGAACGAAGGTACAACCTGTACTAAGGTTGGGTAGTTCCCAAAGGAACGTGGGCCAGCTGAGGTGGCGAAATACAACTGGAGAAGTACGCGATGGACGAAGGTACCATTGGTACGAAAGGTATATCAGCAAACGATGGACCCAGGGCAGCAAAGATATACCTGGAGCAACAAGGGCTATAAATACCAAGCCTCACCAACAAACTAAGGGCATTCAATATCTAAGAGAGAAGATCTAGTCTTAAGCTTATACCTCTTTAATGTTTAGAACCTAAGTATTTACTTCCACTTGAGTTCTCTCTATTACTTTGGGAAGCATTTAAGATCTTTGTAACCACCACAATTTAATACAAAAAAGCACTCATTACCCCGTGGATGTAGACAAATGTCGAACCACGTAAATCTCTTGTGTCTCATGATAACTTAGAAGCTGTTTTATTAAACGTGTGTTCTTCTTTATTATTGTGATATTAGATATCATTTATTACTTAGCACTATCAGTTCAACGGAGGTATTAATACTACTTAGTATCAGATCCTCAGAGCTGTATACATTACGTAGACTACGGGAAAACGAGTAGTCACAGTGTTTTCTTCGTGTTAAAGAAAATATTAGTCGTGCAGACACCTAATATGAGACAATTACATTTTGTATCGTGCTGATATAATGTCCATACATACACACTAAAAGCAATCCTCATATAAATCCCAACGTTCCAGTTTTTCCATCCAGACAACTTTTAATTCAAACCACACTAAAGGACAAGTGAGTTTGTGATACGTGCATGTGTTAGGGTTTGGTTTCTGTAGTAGAAATGTTTGGATGATAATAGGTAATTTAGGTAGTTATTGTACGGTTATGTAATAGACATTTGTATACATGTCTGTGTGTAATGATGGATGAGGAGGAGGATGGAAATGTGATGTTATCTTGTCTGTGTCCCCTTCTTCCCTGATTCTAAATGATTCTTCTAGCCTCTTTCCCGAATTTCTTCCCTTCCTTAACCTAATTATTTGTCTATTTTCACCATTCATGCTTAATTGATAAGTTTTCACTTATCAAGGGTATCCGAGCCGTTCGATCTTGTCAGACGGTGTATAGAAATGGATTGGTATATTGATGCTATCAAGATTCTCAATTCAATGCTCTCAGCACATATTGATGAAAGACGTCGATTGAACAAAGAAACGAAAGATCTCATTTCAAGCATTTCATCAAACATTTCGGCATTAATTGAAGAAGAAGAATGCATCTACTTGGAAGATTCTTTTGACATATTTGCAGAAAAATACGAAATTGTTCGTACAAGATTTCGAGATTCCACTTCTTACGATATTGTTGATTTCTTCCCAACATTTGACGAAGAATTTCAAGAATGCGATGTGCACGTTCATAAGTCACAAAGTAAATCAAGTGATGAATGCTATATACTATGCTTTGCTTGTATTAGCAGAGCAAAAGTTTACTTTTCCTTCTTATCATTGAAACATAACAACTACGCGGGAAAAGTTCATGGGCGCATCATAATCTTCATTGTCATTTTCCTTACTGTGTCTTCTGTAATGCATGATGTCAAAAGATTAATATTACATACCCACAACCTTGGGGACAAGGTTGTTTTCAAGGGGTTGGTAATGATACATGCATGTTTTAGGGTTTGGTTTCTGTAGTAGAAATGTTTGGATGATAATAGGTAGTTTAGGTAGTTATTGTACGGTTGTGTAATAAACATCTATATATATATGTCTGTGTGTAATGATGGGTGGGGAGGAGGAATGGAAATGTATGTTATCTTGTTTGTGTCCCCTTCTTCCCTGATTCTAAATGATTCTTCTAGCCTCTTTCCTGAACTTCTTCCCTTCCTTAACCTAATTATTCGTTTATTTTCACCATTCATGCTTAATTGATAAGTTTGCACTTATCAGTTTGTCCGTCTGTAATTGATAAATTTCGTCGTTTTATTCCAGGTTTACTGTAAGGACCCTCAAGCTCGTCAACGCTATTTGACTGGTCTAGCGATGATCGAGAGATAACTTAACCGCTAATGACTCGATTAGTTAATATAGATTTTAATTAGTCAAAATTAATTTAACAATAGTTTAGATACAAAACTAATATCATTGAATATGTCTCGTAAAGTTATGCGGAATAGACTATTGAACGCGTCAATCACATACCGGAAGGGGGAAATATGACACGCGGAAGTTTAGAATACAACAGTTTGACCTAAGTCAACCTGGCTTGACTTCGGGATTTAACCAAAATAATGATAAACTATAATTTGTTAATTAATTGGCATTAAGACGAATTAATTAGATTTAAGGGTTAAGCTAACCTTTTGGTTTATATTAACTGTACCGGTGTTTTGTGAGTGTAAAAAAGATATATAAAGGGAATTAATTAAAATAAAAGCTTAAGTTTTTATCTCCTTTTAGTGTTTAACAGGTGGTGTTGTTCTGCTAGAGAACTTGAGTGAGGTTGGTTTTAAAGGTAAGAGTACTGAGTTTAAGAAAGGAGTGATGATATTATAGTGTAAAGAGAAATAGAGATGGAGGGATTTATCGAAAAAGAGTAACTAGCAAGTGAAAATATGAACGAGAGATGTTGTAACAGAGAGTATAGGAGTTTCACCTGGAATGAGTGGCATGACAAAGAAGAACATAGTTTTCTTGAGGGAATTAGTGATGAATGAAATTATTGGTAATCATTGGATGATGGAGATGATGAAACATTTGTATTTAGCTAAGGTAACCTTCCAATCTAATTCTAGTATGCTTATGATCATTGGGTAGTTGTTATATATGGAAAATAGTTTGAAACCAATCAAATATGTAAATTCTAACACATGATTTTTATGCGACTTTTGTGTGTCTCTGCCTTATGTTTTCGCATGATTATGATCGACCTAATTTGTGATTTGGCTGTGGTTTATATCATTATATTATAGATGAGTCTTTCAACTTTTTATAGAACCCAAGTTTGATTATTTTGGATTAGCATGGAATTAGTTATGAATTTTCAAAGTTCTATGGTTGCGACTGAAATTCTGGTAACGGCAGTGACATGAGTGACTATATTGACACTTTTAGGTATGTTCGTGCAGGAATTGGCTTTCAATGAAAACTATAAACTTGTCGAGGATGCTGTCATCTTTCTAAAGAGCTATTAGGTGTTCAATTTGGATCAAATATGAGTGTTTTATGAACCCCGAAACTTTGGCCCTTGTACTGTGTCCAAGTACTTAAAAACGTGCGCAAGGTACTTGAGAAAATGACTGAGTCGACTGGTGAGTCAGTGAGTAACATGAGTCGGATATTTGGCTCAGACCAATGTAGTCAATATCGGCCGTATCGGCCGATATATCGGGGATATTTCGGATATCGGCCCAGAACGATACGATAAGAAGGATATCGGGGATACGATATTCGCCCGATAATATCGGCCGTATCGGTCGATACGAAATTTTCCTACATTTCCCGATATGAGACGGTATTGGTCGTTTTCTATAAAGTTTAAGGGTAATTTTGGCGAAGAAAGTCTTCCAGGTGGTAGTAGAGGTGCATGTAGCTCTCGAAGCAAGTTACTAAAGTTACTCTTTTGTATTTTTGATAAAATTGATGTTATTTATTATATCTTATCCGAAAATGTGTGGAAAAAATGTTTAATATAAAATTATAGTCTCTAAATCTAGAATCGATATTATACCGATATTTCAACGATAATATCCCCGATATAAAATCGTACCAGTGTATCGGTCCCGGCCGAGATGAACCGATATCCGATATTAAATACATTGGCTCAGACAAGTCAGTGAGTCAGCGAGTAAGTCGGGTCATGGGTGAGTGAATCGGTTTCGCGGTTCGGATCACGATTTTACCCAAAGTGGTTAGTAGTTCAGTTTAGTGGGCTTGGGCTTAGAGCCGGTTTTCTTATTTCGATGTTTTGGACCACTTATGGTCCGAATTAGCTTTTGGTTCCTTCTTCAAAGTTGTAGAGTTTTTCGAGGGATTTCCGATGATATCCAATTTGACCTTATTTGGATAAGTAAACATTGTTTTATCCCAAAATTACTTATTACTATGTTATAGAATCATTGATAAAACTAGAACCGTTAGTTATATGACTTAACCTATAAATGGAGACTTGTATGAAATTATGTTATGAGCCTGGTATGAGCCTTTTGGCTAAATTCTTAGAGTGCTTGTGTGATTAACAGTTAGTCTATATTAACAACGATCGATTCAAAGAATGAACTAGTGGAATGGAGGAATACAAGGTAGGCGTGGCTTGTCATCAAATCAGATGGGAACTTTGAAACCTTCTTGTAATCATTAAGTCTACTTTATCTGCGAGCATTATGAGTCTTTAATTCCTGTAAGCATATTGTATATATGTAATTCAATGGGTATGTTGTGTAATAAACGTTGGGTGATTTCCCCGCAATGAGTGTCTGTGGTTTCCCCGCAGATCCTTGCTAAGTTCTATGTAGGTCGGGGAAAGTCGGTTGAATATTACGCACTTTACTTTCTTAGTGGACCGGAGAGATCCGGTTGAATATTACGCATTTTAATTTTACTATGATAATAGGTCGGGTAAGCCGGTTGAATATTACATAGTAGGTCGAGGTAAGCCGGTTGAATCTTATATATATTATTTTATTTTGGGGAAATCACTCGTGTGCATATTATACTCATTTGTCTAACTTTCTGATCTTGATGGTAATATTCTGAATCATGGTTTGTATGGGAACTCTGTGTGGACGATGTTATTATTATTGATTAGGGTTGTTCTCGCGTTGTCTTCTCCAATGAGTTTGGCGAGGTTAGAGTGACACTTGCTTCATAATGCATATATATAGTTGTATGATTAGTTTCTTCTTGTATCTTTCGATTTATATTCTGTTAGAATTGTGAAGCATGTTAGTGATTACTTGATAGTTATATGTTTTCATTGAGCACCCTTTTGGGATGATGTGCTCACTCGTTCCCACTTCAGTTTCAGTTACCAGAATAAATGATGCACGTGAAGATATCTGTTTTTGTAGTTTAAAGCTTTACCGAACTGTGTTTCATTTACGAATCTTTTATATATGTGTATTCTTAATTATTGTAAACATACATATTAATATATTGATATCATTAGAGAGTTTCTTCAGTTATAAATATCAGAGTGTTGGGTTCAAGTTGGTTTTAAAACACATTACGTAATTATGATTCTTTAAAACGCCAATCTGGAATTGATTCTTCAATTAGGTTGTAATTCTATCAGCTAAGCAGGTTTAAGAGTTGGGGCGTCACAAGTTGGTATCATAGCCTATCATTAGATCTTACATGGGGAAGAATAGATAATAGCTAGTGCCAGTTAGTGTATTAGTTTAGTTTAAAACCGAGATGGTGAGATAAATCTTAATCACTAAAAGCTATCAATAATTAAAAGATTTATTTGGTTGATTGATTTTGTTAATTTGGTAATTGTGTGTACATGTTGTGAAGTGAAAATTGTAGGGTAAACCAATTATCTTATGTTTTGCAAAACTAATAGAGATTGGAGAATAATTAGTCTAAGAAGTATGAACATGTAGACAATCCGATACTATCCTAAAAGTCACGTAGAAACTTATTGAGTACCTTGACTTGAGCTATCAATTTATTGAGATAGAAAATTAGTGAGAAGAACTTCGACCTATTTTCATTTATTAATGTTTAAATTAGTATACATGAGGTTGATAATTTTGATTGATAGATTACAGATTCATAGAGAACCTTTATGATAAAGTATCTTCCAATGTACTTAGAACCAATAGTCTATTAAAACAGAAATTAGTCTACTGAACCGAACTACAAAATTTAACTATTAATTGTAGAAAGATATATAGATCTATGTTTTGTTCAAAATGTTTCGAACTCATTCTTCAAAGTGAGTTAGTTTTTTTCGCGCATTTGTAAGTATGAGTAGTACTTGCATTTAGTCGCGAGATAGTATTTCTCTATAAGGTGGGAGTTTTGAAGATCAGGAGGATGGCTAGATTTTTGAGGAAGAAAATTAATAAGGTAGGGAGAATGTAAGGACCCTCAAACTCGTCAACGCTATTTGTCTAGTCTAGCGATGATCGGGAGATGACTTAACCGCTAATGACTCGATTAGCTAATATAGATTTTAATTAATATAAATTTATTTAACAATAGTTTAGATACGAAACCAATATCATTGAATAGGTCTCGTAAAGTTATGCGGAATAGACTACTCGAACGCGTCAATCGGATACCGGAACGGGGACCCAAGTCAACCTGGTTTGACTTCGGAATTTAACCAAAATAATGATAAACTATAATTTGTTAATTAATTGGCATTAAGACGAATTAATTAGATTTAAGGGTTAAGCTAACCTTTTGGTTTATATCAACTCTGCCGGTGTTTTGTGAGCGTAAAAAAGATATATAAAGGGAATTAATTAAATAAAAGCTTAAGTTTATCTCCTTTTAGTGTTTAGCAGGTGGTGTTGTTCTGCTAGAGAACTTGAGTGAGGTGGCTTGAGAGTTAGTTTGGTTTTAAAGGTAAGAGTTCTGAGTTTAAGAAAGGAGTGATGATATTATAGTGTAAAGAGAAATAGAGATGGAGGGATTTATCGAAAAAGAGTAACTAGCAAGTGAAAATATGAACGAGAGATGTTGTAACAGAGAGTATAGGAGTTTCACCTAGAATGAGTGGCATGACAAAGAAGAACATAGTTTTCTTGAGGGAATTAGTGATGAATGAAATTATTGGTAATCATTGGATGATGGAGATGATGAAACATTTGTATTTAGCTAAGGTAACATTCCAATCTAATTCTAGTATGCTTATGATCATTGGGTAGTTGTTATATATGGAAAATAGTTTGAAACCAATCAAATATGTAAATTCTAACACATGATTTTTATGCGACTTTTGTGTGTCTCTGCCTTATGTTTTCGCATGATTATGATCGACCTAATTTGTGATTTGGCTGTGGTTTATATCATTATATTATAGATGAGTCTTTCAACTTTTTATAGAACCCAAGTTTGATTATTTTGGATTAGCATGGAATTAGTTATGAATTTTCGAAGTTCTATGGTTGCGACTGAAATTCTGGTAACGGCAGTGACATGAGTGACTATATTGACACTTCTAGGTATGTTCGTGCAGGAATTGGCTTTCAATGAAAACTAGAAACTTGTCGAGGATGCTGTCATATTTCTAAAGAGCTATTAGGTGTTCAATTTGGATCAAAGATGAGTGTTTTATGAACCCCGAAACTTTGGCCTTTGTACTGTGTCCAAGTACTTAAAACCGTGCGCAAGGTACTTGAGAAAATGACTGAGTCGACTGGTGAGTCAGTGAGTAACATGAGTCAGATATTTGGCTCAGACAAGTCAGTGAGTCAGCGAGTAAGTCGGGTCATGGGTGAGTGAATCGGTTTCGCGGGTCGGACCACGGTTTTACCCAAAGTGGTTAGTAGTTCAGTTTAGTGGGCTTGGGCTTAGAGCCGGTTTTCTTATTTCGATGTTTTGGACCACTTATGGTCCGAATTAGCTTTTGGTTCCTTCTTCAAAGTTGTATAGTTTTTCGAGGAATTTCCGATGATATCCAATTTGACCCTATTTGGATAAGTAAACATTATTTTATCCCAAAATTATTTATTACTATGTTATAAAATCATTGATAAAACTAGAACTGTTAGTTATGTGACTTAACCTATAAATGGAGACTTGTATGAAATTATGTTATGAGCCTGGTATGAGCCTTTTGGCTAAATTCTTAGAGTGCTTGTGTGATTAGCAGTTAGTCTATATTAACAACGATCGATTCAAAGGATGAACTAGTGGAATTGAGGAATACAAGGTAGGCGTGGCTTGTCATCAAATCAGGTGGGAACTCTGTAACCTTCTTGTAATCATTAAGTCTACTTTATCTGCGAGCATGATGAGTCTTTAATTCCTATAAGCATATTGTGTAATAAACGTTGGGTGGTTTCCCCGCAATGAGTGCCTGTGGTTTCCCCGCAGATCCTTTCTAAGTTCTATGTAGGCCGGGGAAAGTCGGTTGAATATTACGCACTTTAATTTCTTAGTATACCGGGGAGAGCCGGTTGAATATTACGCATTTTAATTTTACTATGATAGTAGGTCGGGGTAAGCCGGTTGAATATTACATAGTAGGTCAGGGTAAGCCGGTTGAATCTTATATATATTATTTTATTTTGGGGAAATCACTCGTCTGCATATTATACTCGTTTGTCTAACTTTCTGATCTTGATGGTAATATTCTGAATCATGATTTCTATGGGCACTCTGTGTGGACGATGTTATTGTTATTGATTAGGGTTGTTCTCGCGTCGTCTTCTCCAATGAGTTTGGCGAGGTTAGAGTGACACTTGCTTCATAATGCATATATATAGTTGTATAATTAGTTTTATCTTGTATCTTTCGATTTATATTCTGTTAGAACTGTGAAACATGTTAGTGATTACTTGAGAGTTATATGTTTCCATTGAGCACCCTTTTGGAATGATGTGCTCACTCGTTCCCACTTCAGTTTCAGTTACCAGAAGAAATGATGCACGTGAAGATATCTGTTTTTGTAGTTTAAAGCTTTACCGAACTGTGTTTCATTTACGAATCTTTTATATATGTGTATTCTTAATTATCGTAAACATACATATTAATATATTAATATCATTAGATAGTTTCTTCACTTATAAATATCAGAGTGTTGGGTTCAACTTGGTTTTAAAACATATTACGTAATTATGATTCTTTAAAACGCCAATCTGATATTGATTCTTCAATTAGGTTGTAATCCTATCAGCTAAGCAGGTTTAAGAGTTGGGCGTCACATTTACCCCTGCATAATTAGTAACCAAACCGTAGTTAATATGGGTAGAATATAATGAAAAGTGTTTTTTCTCTCTAACGGAATCTTCTTTACCCTAGGTTAAACACCACACATAACAACATACCATTCTATAAAAGACTCCGAAGTTGTGTATCGATAGAAATTGACGGTGAAGCCCTAGTTCAGTTGTTTCCTAACCCTAATCATACAATATAAGTATCGGTAAGTTAATGTTTCTGAAACCTCGGTTCATCTCCACTATATAATTAATTCTGTTTATTTATTTTGAATTATGGTGTAAGAGACACAAAACACTTGATGAATAATGCCTTAAACTCAATTAGAATTATAAATTCTTGTAGTGTTTTTTTTTCAAAACTTGCTCATTACATGTATACGGTCAATTAAGGTGATCGCAATTAAGATGATCGGTCTGCTGATATTAGGTAAGATTCGTTTCTATGTAATGATGTTTTTTATATGGTCCTTCCTAATTGGTATCTGTTTAATTGGAAAAAGTTAGTAATGTCAAATGGACATAGATAGCTCCATTTTACTGAATTATTTTTTTCCCTTAGACGTGATTACTTGGGCCACTACTGTTTTAAAATTGGCATAGGATGGTAGACGTAGTCAGGGACCTTCTGTTAGAAAGCATAAGGAACCCAAATAAGGTTAGTTATGCAATGCTGAAGCGATGCCTAAGGAATTTGACAAGGCAAAATGTTGCTACACTATGGTATTCGTCCAAGCAGACACTACACAGAATTTAGTGTCTCGCAACGGTAACTCGCAGTTGCAAAACGGGGTCACAACAGTTCAACTCTGTTACGAAAGTCGATGTTGCAATATTTCGCAACTGTTTAGATGGTCGCAACAGTTTGCAGCAGTTGCAAACTATTTTGAATAGTTACGAAATTAGAATTTCGCAACAGATTGATACAATTGCGAATTTTTTGTAACAACAAAAAAAATAGTGGTTTTGACCAGGTCAAAACCAGGTTTGACCTATAATCCAGGCTTTACTGCCTTCACAGCCCAAACACATTGAACAACAATCACTTTAAGAAAGTGATAAAAATACCACCTTATTTTTTAATTTAACATCTAGGTTTTATACTCCTTTGCCAGATATTAGATCAAGGGAAAAAATATCAGAAAAGCATCTACCCAGCAAGTAAATAAAGTAATTTATCAGCACATGATTTTGGTATAGAAAGGATGGCAATATTTCACTAAAGGATATCCTGTTTCACTTACACTTGCAAATACTTGACTAAAAAAAGTGTCAGCTCACCAAACTCAAGATGATGGCTTCCTTTAGCTGTGATTCAATACTCTTAACTTTCGCCTACATTGAGGGGAAAAAATAATGAAAATTAAGAAAGAAGGAAAGAAGTTATACATGTAGGGCCTGAATTGTCGAATCCTGGTCTTGCTCTAGTTGTAAAACATGAGCAACTTGATTTCTGAGCTGTGTGTTTTGATCCTTCTCAATCTTATGCATTTCAGACAGCATTAGATTTTCTAACTGCAACAAAAATGATACAATGAAGATAATGTTGAATTGCCCTAGACACAACATAAATAGAACGTTTTGAGATATTAAAGAACTTAAGAAGAACCTTCAGATCTTCCTGCAATGTAAAGGAAACTTTCCAGGCCTCCTGTACTTCATTGAAAAGAAGAATACATTTCTCATTTGCATCTTTAAGCTCATGCTTTGGTCCAATACACTCTAGCTTCAGATCTTGAACTTCCTTTTTTTTCTTTTCATACAACTGCTTCCTAGCATCATTTGCTTGCACATTAAGAAAACTTTGAGGAAAGAGAGATCATCATCTCAATATTCTAGGAGAAGATTTAATGAAAACTTACAACATCTCTCCATTTCTTAATGATATCTCGATTCCCCAAGAGTCCAAGACTTAGCTCAGCACTCGGAGCTCTTGTAGAGAAAGTAAGAGCTGATAGTGTCTTGGGAAGATCAAAATCATTGGGACAGACATTTACGATCAATATAATTACTTAAAGATGTTAATAAGTATAAGAATCAAATCTAGATATAAGAAGTTAGAGCAGAAAAATGAAAAGCAACACAGAACTGTTAAAGCATACCAGCAGCTCTTGTGAAGAGAGTCGTTGCATTTAACTGCACCACGACTTCATCATCTCCCACCCGTATGCCCGTGAACAACAGATGCAACAAAACCTTTTATTAAAAAACCAAATTATACAACGCTTTGCGGAAAGAACAACAACATCAACAAGGTCACCTTCAACATAACAAAGGTAGAAGACATTCACCTTCAAATTATATATCGAACAACACAAGAGCAACATGTTAACATATAAAACAACAAAAAGAAAAAACAAATCACAAGTAAATGGATAATCCAGCTGCAATACATTTTTTTTTCTATTTCGCCCACGTCTTGAAACTTACTGTAATTTTAAAGTGGAATAAAAGAAGCTGGGTGTTTCTGCAGCTGGACAACCATTTCGAAAAACAAGAACAACGGAAAAGACATCAAATTCTTAAAAGAATTGAAGCAAAAAAATGAAAAATAAGACTTTTTTATTTATTTTGTCTGAACTTTTGTATTTGATATATTGAGTATTAGCACACCCAAGGACGAAATGGATCGTCTAAGAAATTGAAGTTGAGTATTAACAAAATGCTTCATCTAAGAGAATGTACATACCCAGTGACAAAATGGTATCCAGTGATGCCCCTAGTTATCTGCACCACCACCACTCCTGCTGCTTTCATGGTAGTGATGAGATCTGGAATCTAACACAAAGAGCTCATCCTCAAACACAAAGTAGATGTATCAAACAAGTAGTCACCAACAAAATCAAATATCATACTCAAGATATACATTTAAACGTTATAATAGGATGTATCAAACAAGACATCAGCAAGTTCAAACATCGTATTAAAATGCCACATGATAGCATTATAATAACTGTCAACATGACCAAAAATTTGAAAACAAGCACAAACTAGTTTCAAGTTCACTTACGTAACCATACCAAGGATATCCTTATTCCAACAAAAGCAACAAACTGGAGCATACTCTATGAACTTCATAATTGTTTTACCATATCATCTGGAATGTGAGAAACACATTGTACTCGAACATAATCAAGAAACCACCCTTAACTTCAGACGAGTGTGCAAACATATGTTCCTCTTATTGACGGCGGCCAAGGACAGAAAATGGCTAATAGAACTTCTTTCAAACAGATAAGTGACTATTAACCAGATATAGTAGAATAACTAGTTGCCTTTGCTCAAGTTCTCGAAGAGTGACCCTAAAAATAGACCACTCTCAATATTACATCACCTTTAAACCTTCGATTGTAAAACCAAATAAAGGTGTTACCCTTGTAGACGAGTGAACATAAAAATGATATCATAAGTACACGAGGGCCTTTGATCGCATTTTGGTAAAAAACTAAAATATTACCTGTGTAGATGGTGGATTTTCGACAAAGGCTAAATTCATAAACTCATACTTATATGAAGCTCTGATTCAGCAATCAGACGTGAGTATCGAGACACGGGTCTCTCATCGAATTCTCAACGGAGAGTACTTTCTCTCAGAGTACATGTAGATATGTAGTCTCACGACTGGACAACGACATATCTCATGAATACTGAATACTTTCAGTGATTATTTCTATATAGCATCACGAGATGGACGGCTCCTAGACATCTTGCTCTGCTAGTATAGAGCGATAACGTCTTCAGGAACAAACAACAAGTTTACCCTGACTATATAAAGGATATGACTTACCGGAAAGCTCGTATCAGGATAATTAATGCTCCTAGATAGCTTGCTCTGCTAGTATAGAGCCACAAAGTTAATTATTCTTAATTACAATCGCTCCTATTCCATGGTCGAATCCACGACTGGTCCCATGGAATGACAATAACAATTGTTCTGATTCTATGATCGAATCCACAGCTTGGTCTCATAGAATAGCAATAACTATATTATCTCATTACTCCGATTTCATGATCGAATCCACTACTGGTATCATAAATGGTAATAGATAAACCTTAATTACTCCGATTCAATGGTCGAATCTACGATCCCATGGAATGGTAATGCTCGCTTTATTATTCTGAATTCGTAGTCGAATCCTCAGCTGATCCTATGAATTAATAATAAACATCTTATTACTCAGTTTTGTGAATTATTCTCCACTGAATTCCACAATTAGTAATAAATAATCAACAACCGGGCGTCTGAGCTACCTCTAAGTAAGCCCCGATTCAAATGGTGAAGGTGTATTCAACGATGATACGCTAACAGTCACCGCACGAACGAGTATTTCAAAAATACAACGAAACGATGAACCTATGCAAAATAGAGAAGAAAGTAATAAACAATTAAAAATATTGACCAGGGAGCTGGGAGCACGGACACACGACTGACCGACCGTGTCGTGGTCAATCCCACGACAGTTTTATATTTTTAATGCATTTTTATTATTTTCCATGATTTGATGAAAATTCTCTCATTTCATCAAATCTCCTTCGTCTTGAGGAAACTCCTCGGTTTCATGGTACTTCCATAAATCCATAAAAAATAATATAAAATTAAGGAAAGGAGTGTGGGGCGTGACCATTGGCCAACCGGCCATGCCTTGGTCCCAACCGGCCCCACACCCACGGTTCCTTATTATTTTTTTATTATTATTGTTATTTCTCTAATTTCATGAAAAAACTTCTTGATTTCATGATATTTTTGCACAAATCATCAAATAATAATAAAATAAAATAAATTATGAAAACTTGTGGGACCGGGCCTTGGCCGGCCGGCCATGCCCTAGCCGGTCCCACACACCCCTTTGTTTTATTATTTTATTATTAGTTTTCCTTGAATTCATCAAATTCCTTGATTTCATGGTATTTCTCTCAAATTAGGAAAAATTCCCTCAAATCATCAAAATACCTAAAAATATTAAAAAATTAGGAAAACTCGTGGGAGCCGGCCGGCCATGCCTTCCACGGTCCCACACACCCTTGTTTTTTATTATTTTAATATTTTTTGCTTCCTTGAACTCATGAAAACTCCTTCAATTCATGGAAACTCCCTAAATTCATCAAATTTCTCAAAATTCATGAATTTTTCATAAAATCATTATAAAATTAGGAAAACTCGTGGGACCGGGCCCTAGCCGGCCGGCCATGCCTTCTACGGTCCCACACGCCCTTGTTTTATTATTTTAATATCTTTTGCTTCCTTTAACTCATGAAAAATCCTTCAATTCATGGAAACTCCTAAAATTCATCAAATTTCTCAAAATTCATGAATTTTTCATAAAATCATCAAAATATTATAAAATTACTGAAAAGGTACCATGGGACCGTGGTCACGACCGGCCGACCATGCCTTGACCACGGCGGTCCCACGCCTCCTCATTCCTTATTTTATAATTATTTTTCATCATCTCATGGTGTTTTCCTCAATTTCGTCGAAACCCTAATTTTGGCATATTTTCTCGAATGGATGCTCAATTGCACGCCAGAAAATATCAAAATTCTCAGGAATGAGACGCGGACGCCTTGGGACACGAGCACGCTATCTTGATCGACCAAGATTGGCTCTTTGGCTCACGGAAGCCGGTCCCATCAATTTTCACAGTTTTGACCTAATTTGCACAATTGCTCGTATTAGGTCCAAAACCCTCCCAAACACTTTGGATTTTCGTGAATTGATCGTCAGGCGGTCACGTGACAACCCAGGTCGGTTTCATGACTCCATGGTCGGTCACTCGCCTCGTCATAATTAATTAGGTTTTCTCACCTAAGGCTCAGACGAGCATTTTCGAATAAATGATTAAACCAGCATTTAATCATTCTTTCGCCAACAAATCGTCTCTTCAGAAGTTCTTCGTATTTTCTCACGTGAGCATATGGACACTACATGGTTGATCCACGGTCCCATGTAGTCGCTCCCTCCTTCGTCCCATGGTTAAACTTCTGACGAACCATGAATTGATCATGAATTGATCAAATTAGGGTTTCTGAATCCAAGGATCATCATCCCAGATTCCAACCTTAATAATTTTACGACGACCTCGTGGTCATTAATTTTATTAATTATGCTCGGTTCAACGACCAATATTCTAATTAATATTTTTGGTACGCTGCCAATAATCCATCAGATGAGCAACACATGCTCAGGCGATCAAATATTCAACAATTCCATGAGCAACACTTGCTCATATGATAAATATTTGCTCAAACCAAGGAATATTGGTTCAACAATCAATATTCAACGATCCATCGAATGAGAAATACTTGCTCACTTCATCGTAAGAACTATACCTCTGTCGCATGACATGTTCAATTCATGAGTTTCAGAACATCATGCTCGACTCAGCAACTACATGGACTCATCGTCCCATCAAACCACGAAGTCATCAATTGACTAACATACCACGAGACGTCAGTCGTGTCACTTTGGGGGGATATCACTTAGGGTTTTGGTCTGCGGTCTACGACACGTGTGTTCAAACACACGATGGAATGTGAGCAAGTCGTGCAATCAGTTGAAGGAATTCACGAGGTAGTGAGTGGAAAATCGACCAAGTCTCCACACGTTGAGCAACTGGTTTCAAACACGATCTCCACTTCCCCACTCCTTGATTCCATCAACTGTCACACTTCATGGAATCATGGTGTCTACAATTCCAGCAATATAAATAAGTCTCTGAATCATGATTGAATCACCATCAGTATCATCAATCTCACGTCAAACTGAAAACACGAGATCATCAACTCATCAATTGAGAAACTACTCTCAATTGAGCAATTTCAATCACTCAGAGCTTATCGTATTCAGAATTCACACACCCACAATCTTTGATTACCATTGATTCCACACATTTCTCAGCTTCCCTCCTACAGATCAACCCATCCTCTCTTGTGACCGAATTTACTCTGGAACGGTCATTGTCTTGATTTAGGCCGGAGTACTACAGATTGATCTCTCGAATCTAAAGCACCCCCTTTGCAGCGGTGCATCTTTGTGAGGTTTAACATTTCGCTCGGTTCGAGGAGTCTCCTCCGTACGGTCGCCTCCTCAATTCCTTAAAAACCAGCAAATTGTTTTTCCCCATCTACAGATTGGCGACCACGGTGGGAGGTCATTCTCTCGGTTGCAATCTCACAATCTCACAAGATGGTTGGTCTTAGGACTAATTCAACTAATTCAGATCAGAATATTTCAAACGACAACATTCCTCATGTTACATCTGGCGGCATCGAGGGCAGAAGGATCCCGACTTTGGCGGAGTTGGCTCAAATCCTAGAGGTACATAACAGGAACATGGACCTGATGAAGGAGACGATAAACCACATCCTCGACTTTATCATCAGATTGACATCTGAGTTAGGCAGTATCTCCGCTCCAGAAGCCTCAACACCGGGGACTGAGACGTCATCTGACCCTCAAATCAACAGCTTCACCACATACGAGAAGCCGATGGAACAAGAGATCACACATTTGATTGAAAATCTATGCGAACTCCTGCACTTCTCTAGGGATCAGAGCACAAACACATTTTCATCACTTAACCAGATATCATCCAGCGTACAAATAACGCCACCAACACCATCAGTTGAAGAAGTCTCCCTAGTGCCTGGACATTCGATCGACAACATCTCTATTGGAGAAGAAGATCGCATGTCGGATGAAGGACACAACCGAGCATTGTATGTCACTGGTTTCATCAAAGGCACCGAATTTAGAAGAGCTCTTGTTGATACCGGTGCTTCCACCAACATTTTCACTATGAAGGCTCTCAGGATGGCTAGATTCCCACAAGGTAAAATCGTTCGCTATCCCATCATAATGACAGGATTTGAAGGAAGTCAAAGCCATACATATGGATATGCATAAATAGATTTGAGGGTGGGGCCGATTCGGTCGAAAGAAAAGTTTCATGTGATCGAGCAAGAACCTGACTACCACATAATACTGGGACGCCCATCGCTCCATGATAACAAGGTGGTTCCTTCAACATACCATCAATGCATGAAGGCCCTGCTCGACAACAAGATCGTTCGCATTTCGGCTTCATCATCTTCTTATGCTCGCGTCTAGGATACTGAGTTCCTTGAATCTCAAAAAGGCGTCCCGTAACCTCCAAGCGGGATTCGCAGTACTCCGCGTCCAAGCTGGAAGACTATCGAGAAGGCTGATAACGATTCATCGTCCTCAGCTGCTAAAATGATCAAGTCACCTACTACACTGACTAAACGCCATAATTATCAAGTCTCAACTCCAGGGACGAACTTCACGACCGATCGAGACGTAGAAGGGAGAGTCATTTATCGCCGACAGAAAGATTAGCAATTAATCAGGGAGAACGATGAAAAGTCTCCCCACCATGAAGAATCGTGTCAGAGTGAGCTATCACTTGAAGAAGAAGTCCAAGATGCCCCATGACAACTACAGGACGGCACTGACTCTACCACTGACGATCTCGAAACAATCAACATTGGGACTGAAGACGATCCAAGGCCAATCCTGATCAGTTCAGCGCTATCACCAGAGGAGCGGACAGAGCTGGTAAAATTATTGAGGGAATATCAAGATGTCTTCGCCTGGACGTATGAAGAAATGCCGGGTCTGGATGACAAACTCGTCACCCATCACCTGCACATCGTCCCTGGTTCCAAAGCTGTCAAACAACCGCCCAGACAATTTAGACACGAAGTCGAGGAGCAAATCAAGGTCGAAATCCAGAAATTGTTGGCAGCAGGGTTCATCAAACCTATTCTTCATCCAACGTGGCTAGCAAATGTGGTACTTGTTAAGAAGAAAAATGGTCAAATCAGATGTTGTGTCGACTTCAGGAACTTGAATAAATGTTGTCCAAAGGATGATTTTCCTCTACCCAACATTGACATGCTCGTCGATGCAACCAGTGGTCACGGTATGTTCTCATTCATGGACGGCTATAGTGGGTACAACCAAATCAAGATGTATGAACATGACGCCAACAAGACTGCGTTCCGTACTCCCATTGGGAATTTTCACTACACGGTGATGCCCTTTGGATTAAAGAATGCTGGTGCCACCTATCAACGAGCCATGACTGCCATATTCCACGACATGATGCACAAGCAAGTAGAAGACTATGTTGATGATGTGGTGGTAAAATCGAAGACTCGAGCATCTCATCTCGAAGTTCTAAGGCAGGTGTTTGAAAGGGGTAGAGAATACAATTTAAAAATGAATCCTTTAAAGTGCGCATTCAGAGTTTCTTCCGGAAAATTCTTAGGATTCCTGGTCACAGCTGAAGGGATCAAAGTCGACCCTGACAAGGCAAAAGATATTACCACCATGCCTCCTCCACGTACCGTGAAGGAACTACAGAGATTTATGGGCAAGGTAAATTATATTCGACGCTTCATTCCTGGATTAGCTCAACTCATTGCTTCGTTCACACCTCTGCTGAAGAAAGGAGCAAGCTTCACCTGGACAGCTGTTCAACAAGAAGCTTTCCATAAAATACAACAAATATTATTGTCATCGGCCGTCATGAGGTCTCCGGTGCAGGTACGAGCTCTGATTCTTTACACAACCTCCAGTGGCGTCGCCATCGGCGCACTCCTCGCTCAGGAAGACGACGAAGGCGTCGAACGACCGATTTACTACTTCAGCCGCACGATGAGAGATGCTCAACTCCGATATCCAAAGTCCGAAAGGGCATGCCTGGCATTGGTACATGCAATCCAGAAGTTCAGACATTACTTACTATCTAACAGGGTCGTACTCATCTCCAAAGTTGATCCCATAAACTTCTTGCTATCAAAGCCAGCCTTGATAGGGAGACCAGCAAAGTGGCTATTTCAGATGTAAGAATTTGACATAGCTTACACGCCACCTAAATCCATCAAAGGTCAAGCAGTAGCAGACTTGCTCGCTGCTTTTCCAGGGAAAGACACAACAACACCACATGAAGAAGTGCCCGGCGAATTCCCAGACATCTTGGTCATCAAGGAAGAAACATGGCTTCTATACTTGATGGGTCTGCCACCCCTAGTAGTGACACCGGAGGAGCGGGCGTAGTGGTGGTGTCTCCATCCGGTGAAGTTTTCTCACATTCGTTCAAGTTGGATTTCCACTGCACCAACAACTCAGCGGAATATGAAGCCTTCCTATTAGGATTATCTTTGGCCAAGCAAGCAGGAGCAACACACCTCGAGATAAGGGGAGATTCAAAATTATTGGTCAACCAGATGAATGGAACATATTCTCTCAAAGAAATCACACTTGCTCCATTCATAACCGAAGCTCAGCGACTGTTGACCTATTTTGCTGACGCAACTATCGTCCATACTGGACGGACTAACAATAAACATGCTGATTGCGTAGCAACTCTCGCCTCCAAGCTGCAATTCGAAGGAGCACAGAAAACGATCACTGTACGGAGGCGTACAGTATCTTCGACTTGTCTCACTCAGATGGAAGACATTCCAACGAGCGATTGGAGAGCACCCATCATTCATGAATTGAGCAGCTCTATTTCAGAAGGACAAGTCATCCTCAAGGAATTGAAGAACTACTTCTTGCTTCATGGAGGGTTGTACTATCGAAACCCTGATGCATCTCTATCACGATGTCTTGGGAGCGATGAAGCAGAAGAACAGCTCAAGCGCATACATGAGGAAGTCTGTGGGAAAACGTTAGTGGTAACACTTTACAGAAAGCTTCAAAGAATGGGGTACTACTGGCCATCCATGGAGACTCAGTCAAGAGATTTACAAGGATCTTGTCCTGATTGCCAAACACCTCCTCATCACTTGGAGGTTTTGATGGTCCACCACACTGGGGACTGGAGGGAACCTTACATCAAATACCTCCGGGACAACGAACTACCACTAGAAAAGAAGCAAGCAGTCAAACTCATTCAGAAAGCTAAGAGATTTTTCTATCTCGATGGGATCTTATACCGCAAAAGCTTTGGTGGAAATTTACTGAGGTGCTTAGCCGAACATGAAATCCCTACAATCTTGAAAGAAGTACATGATGGAGAACATCAAGGAAAGAGAAAACTATTTCTTCAAATTCATGAGAAATATTATTGTCCAACCATGGAAGATGATGCAGCCGCACACGTTCAGAGGTGTCACCAATTCCAAACCCATGGTAATCTCATCCACACTCCTTGTCTCCCGTTGAATTATGTGAATAGTCCGTGGTCTTTCTACAGCTGGGGACTAGATATCATTGGGAAGATCAATCCAGCATCTTCAAAACAACATGAATACATCATCACTGCGACAGAGTACTTCACCAAGTGGGTCGAAGCTATTCCTCTTCGAAGCACCACTGGAGTTACGATTGCCGCCTTCATCAAAGAGCACATAATATGCAGATTCGGAGTTCCTAAGCATATCATCACAGATAACGGAACTCCTTTTGCCAAACAAGATGTTGACAAGCTGCTCAATAAATATGGGATCAAACAAATCTTCTCCACGCCTTACTATCCACAAGGAAATGGTCAAGCAGAAAGTACCAACAAGACTTTGGTCAGGATTATCAGTCGGACGATTCATGACAATCCTCGATCATGGAATGAGCAATTACCCATGGCTCTATGGGCTTACAGAAATGCACCAAGGAGCTCGATCGGTACCTCACAATATTCCCTAGTCTATGGAGTCGACGCCATACTTCCGGCAGAAATCAAAGTTCCCTCAGCCAGGATTGCAGCATCCAGTGGTGTACAATGGGATGAGGCTGAAATCTCCAGATCAAGAATCGCTGAGCTAGATATGCTGGAATCAAGGAGAACCAAGGTGGAAAAATATGTGGAAGCTTACAAACAGAGGATCTCCAGAGCCTACAACAAAATGGTAAGACCTCGAACATTTCAAGTAGGAGATTTGGTATTAAAGACGGCAAAGCACATTCAACAAGACATGTCCGCTCCTAAGTTCTCTCCTAAATGGGAAGGGTCATATGTTGTTATCAAAGTAGTGTCTAGCGGGTACTAAAAAAATTTAGCAATCAATGGAGGAAAGGAAGGAAACATCATCAATGGAAAATGGCTCAAAGCTTATTATGCCTGATCCATGAAACAAACTACCTCTTCACCATTTCAAGCATTTTCAAAAATGTAATTTCATTCCTCCAAAGAGCATGCGAATGCTCCTTTGTTCATTAAACATTTCATAAATGAGCAAAATTCGTTCATACCATGATCAACTGTTTCACCTAACTAGAAACTCATATATACTCAAAAAACAACAACCACAAGTGCTCACTCAGAGCAAACCATCCAACAACGGATAATCCCTGTAAGAAGCCTCGTCAAGCTTCTTCTGAAAAATCTTGGTCTTTGCCTTCAAGTATTCGACCGCTTTCTCAACCCTTGCTGACTCCAGAGCCAGTATCCTCTCCTCATCCAGTAAAGCTGCATTCAGGGAAATTGCATCAGCAGCCTCTGCCGCCTTATGAACCTTGATTATCTCAAGACGATGATGAATCCAGCTCACATCGAACCGCAATATCTCACAATTCGATATCATTTCATCCCATTGGTGCAGTTCATGGTTTTTGACGTCTCGCAAGTGCATCCGATTCATTTCCTCGATGATCGGCAATAGCCCTGCTACCGTGGTTAAAAGGGTTGGAAGAAAACCTTTCCACACTTCTGTGGTAGCAATGTGACCATACTTATTCCAGATCTTGGTGTACAGAGACGCATGACATTTGGGAATCACGAATCCGCCGACCATTTCATTGTCTGGGAAGGTATTAATCAATGGGGATTCGAATAAAAGTCCAGCGGTTGGGTATTCACGAGCATGGATACCGTCTACGGTCTCCACGGATCCTACAGAATCTTCACATGCCTGATTACTGCTTTCCTCAACCTCAACCACGGTTACAGATTTTCCACTCTTTCTTCGTCTAGCATCGAAGACGACACGGACATCCGCCTACGATGAAAAGAATGAGTGTTAATTCTGGGACTCAGTACAATCTCAAGAGTCATAGGTTTACTTACGGACGATCCAGATTCAGCACGAGCCGATCCATACCGGGCAGGAGATCTAACAGTCCGCTTAGGCCTTGCATTATGAGGAGTAGCATTCTTCTTGCAGTCCTACGACAAATCATTCTCTTGTGATCAACAATCTTCGATTGAACAAAGACAAGAAAGGGGAAGAAGAAGAAGTGTACAACTTACTGAGATAGACGTTGTTATTTCACGCTTCGACTGAAGATCATCTTGAGAAGAAATGCTATTACTCGACATGACGGCAAGAGGGTATGATCAAAACTTCTCTGCATGATGAAACTGACTCAGGAATGGAAGAAATATCTGCGTGGATCATAGATTTGGAGTCTTGAATATATATATATATATATATCAGGCGATAGTCATATGGTCAACTCAGTTACGAGTTTCACTGGAACCCTAGGATTCAAAGATCGATACCGAAGACATGGAGGAAAATAACACACTGGGGACTGAACATCACGGGTCAAAGGATAGGCCACGCGGCCTTGTACACGTCATGAATTCTCGGTCGTGTGTTACTTCTCATGAAAATCGACAAGTCATGATGAATTTGGATATATGGACATTGGTCCATGTCATGGATTAGAAGAAATCGACGTTAACAAAATGTTCATCATTCATAAGAAAAGTCTAATTGAAGCAAAGTCGTTTAAACAGTCAAAAGAAAGATATTCACTATGAAGACTAAAAGGGAATGCTCTAACGTCTAAAGAAGATGGAAGTAAAAATACTCGTCGGACTCATCCGAATTGTCAGCTTCATCATCACTGTCCTTCTCGGAATCATCTTCTTCAGAGTCACTGTCAGAATCATTGGTGAATTCCGGTGGACGGAAGATAACATCATCATCTGAATCCGAGCTATCTTCTGTTGCAGCTTCAGCTTCAATTTTCTTCATCGTCCTCTGATGCTCTCTTTCATATCGATCAGGCTGAATGTAACGCTCGGATGGTTCCAATGTGATCTCTCCTTCAGAAGCATCAGCATCAGAATCAGAAGGCACCCCATCCAAGAATTGACGCTTCTCCTCAACCCTCTGTGTCTTACGCCGGGTGCGATCTTTTTCACGTTGACGGGCATCCTCCTTTTTGTCTTCAGCTCTTTTCTTTTCAAGTTCAGCAAAAGAGACTCGTCGCTCAACCAAAGGAACATTAGGCTTCTACCCTTCCTGGGTAACCCTAGCCTTTGATTTCGCTACAGGAGCGTCTGAATCCTCATCAGAAGAGCCAGAGGAAGACGAGGAATACCAGTAATCGTAATTGCTGTTATTGTTGGTCGACATTTTCTGGAACCGGAAGATCAAAGATTACTACCATGTAAACAAACCAACATCAAAAAAAATGGTAACTCTTAACTCTTACCTTTTATACTTCCACTAAAAATAGTGATAGTAATGCTAGAGTTAACACCTCAAATTCGTTCGTCTCTTCGAAAACTGCAAAAACGAACGGAGCTTTATTAATTTCGAAACTGATTTTCATAAAATCTTCATAATGTGAACATTCACACAACTGACCTATGAAGTTTACAATAATAAAATATTTCATCATAAATATATTTTCTATCTTCGAAGGTTCCTCAAAACCCACGTTTCTGATTTTTCGAAAAAACAACAATTAATGCAACATTGCTTGCATAAATTCTCAAGAATTTTATCTAATTAAAACAAACTCATGCAAATATAATGTATCATCATATTTTGTAAAATATATGGCACGGATGCATATATATATATATATATATAAAAACTATTTTTCCTTCGTATCGTCATTATTTGTCTTTAAAACGGAGGTTTACTTCAAAAAATATTGTGAAAGCTCACATCTCATACATATGATAAAGTTTTGTATTTACATGAAAGCTCATAAGAAAATTTTTATCACTGGACACAAGTCCATCATACATATTTTCCTTCGTATCATCATTATTTGTCTTTAAAACGAAGGATTATTCCGATTTCATGAAAATTCACTTATTTTATGATGAAACCTTGGTATACATGAAAGCTCATACACTAAGTTTTATCACTTAACCTAGGTTAATATTTTAAAAAAAAATCTCTCCTAAATCAGGGATTATAGTTAGTTTGCAAAACCAACGATCGATCGAACGTACGTTTACAAAAACTAGGGTTTTTCATAAAACTCACATCAATTGTATACACATGTATATAATTTTAACATGATCACTTCATGAAATTCATGTAAACAACAGCAAACATCAAAAAAAAAAAAAATCTCTCACCTGGTCGGCGCCGACCAGAAACTGGCCGGACGGTGGCGGCGACGGTCGGCGGCGATCGGCTCCGGCGGAAAACTCTCCTTCCCTGGGGTGAAGGTGATGAAGGTGATGGTCGTGTGTGAGGAAAAAAAAAGGATTAATCCCTTTTATATCAATTTTATTTCCAAAACCTAATTTTCTAAGGATTTCCTTATTGGGCCCGACCCGCGAATCCTAACCAACCACGGATTCGTCGTCCAACCCAGCGGTTCAACACCAATTTATGTTCATCAAAAGACGCTCCAATCATGACATTGAAGCCTTCATCAAGTCGTGGTTTGCTCATGCTCTTTAAATCCGGTAACGTCTCAACTTATGACTAAGTTCAATTACTGGTATTATTATTTATGGCCGGAAAATCACCATTTAATGTTGACTGAGGAACACAGCTTTCCTCAGTAAGCAGGGGACTTAATGTAGATGGTGGATTTTCGACAAAGGCTAAATTCGTAAACTCATAATTATACGAAGCTCTGATTCAACAATCAGACGTGAGTATCGAGACACGGGTCTCTCATCGAATTCTCAACGGAGAGTATTTTCTCTCAAAGTACATGTAGATATGTAGTCTCACGACTGGACAACGGCATATCTCATGAATACTGAATACTTTCAGTGATTATTTCTATATAGCATCACGAGATGAACGGCTCCTAGACATCTTGCTCTGCTAGTATAGAGCGATAACGTCTTCAGGAACAAACAACAAGTTTACCCTGACTATATAAAGGATATGATTTACCGGCAAGCTCGTATCATGATAATTAATGCTCCTAGACAGCTTGCTCTGCTAGTATAGAGCCACAAAGTTAATTATTCTTAATTACAATCGCTCTTATTCCATGGTCGAATCCACGACTGGTTCCATGGAATGACAATAACAATTGTTCTGATTCTATGATCGAATCCACAACTTGGTCTCATAGAATAGCAATAACTATATTATCTCATTACTCCGATTTCATGATCGAATCCACTACTGGTCTCATAAATGGTAATAGATAAACCTTAATTACTCTGATTCTATGGTCGAATCTACGATCCCATGGAATGGTAATGCTCGCTTTATTATTCTGAATTCGTAGTCGAATCCTCAGCTGATCCTATGAATTAATAATAAACATCTTATTACTCAGTTTTGTGAATTATTCTCCACCGAATTCCACAATTAGTAATAATTAATCAACAACCGGGAGTCTGAGCTACCTCTAAGTAAGCCCCGATTCAAATGGTGAAGGTGTATTCAACGATGATACACTAACAGTCACCGCACGAACGAGTATTTCAAAAATACAACGAAACGATGAACCTATGCAAAATAGAGAAGAAAATAATAAACAATTAAAAATATTGACCAGGGTGCTGGAAGCACGGACACACGATCGACCGACCGTGTCGTGGTCAATCCCACGACAGTTTTATATTTTTAATGCATTTTTATTATTTTCCATGTTATGATGAAAATTCTCTCATTTCATCAAATCTCCTTCGTCTTGAGGAAACTCCTCGGTTTCATGGTACTTCCATAAATCCATAAAAAAATAATATAAAATTAAGGAAAGGAGTGTAGGGTGTGACCATTGGCCAACCGGCCATGCCTTGGTCCCAACCGGCCCCACACCCACGGTTCCTTATTATTTTATTATTATTATTATTATTATTTCTCTAATTTCATGAAAAAACTCCTTGATTTCATGATATTTTTGCACAAATCATCAAATAATAATAAAATAAAATAAATTATGAAAACTTGTGGGACCGGGCTTTGGCCGGCCGTCCATGCCCTAGCCAGTCCCACACGCCCCTTTGTTTTATTATTTTATATTAGTTTTCCTTGAATTCATCAAATTCCTTGATTTCATGGTATTTCTCTCAAATTAGGAAAAATTCCCTCAAATCATCAAGATACCTAAAAATATTAAGAAATTAGGAAAACTCGTGGGACCAGCCCTAGCCGGCCGGCCATGCCTTCCACGATCCCACACGCCCTTGTTTTTTATTATTTTAATATTTTTTGCTTCCTTGAACTCATGAAAACTCCTTCAATTCATGAAAACTCCCTAAATTCATCAAATTTCTCAAAATTCATGAATTTTTCATAAAATCATTATAAAATTAGGGAAACTCGTGGGACCGGGCCCTAGTCGGCCGGCCATGCCTTCTACGGTCCCACACGCCCTTGTTTTATTATTTTAATATCTTTTGCTTCCTTGAACTCATGAAAACTCCTTCAATTCATGGAAACTCCTAAAATTCATCAAATTTCTCAAAATTCATGAATTTTTCATAAAATCATCAAAATATTATAAAATTAAGGAAAAGGCACCACGGGACCGTGGTCACGACCGTCCGACCATGTCTTGACCACGACGGTCCCACGCCTCCTCATTTCTTATTTTATAATTATTTTTCATCATCTCATGGTGTTTTCCTCAGTTTCGTCGAAACCCTAATTTTAGCATATTTTCTCGAATGGATGCTCAATTGCACGCCAGAAAATATCACGCCTTGGGGACACGAGCACGCTATCTTGATCGACCAATATTGGCTCTTTGGCACACGGAAGCCGGTCCCATCAATTTTCACAGTTTTGACCTAATTTGCACAATTGCTCGTATTAGGTCCAAAAACCTCCCAAACACTATGGATTTTCATGAAGTGATCGTCAGGCGGTCACGGGACAACCCAGGGCCGGTTTCATGACTCCATGGTCGGTCCCTCGCCTCGTCATAATTAATTAGGTTTTCTCACCTAAGGCTCAGACGAGCATTTTCGAATAAATGATTAAACCAGCATTTAATTATTCTTTCACCAACAAATCGTCTCTTCAGGAGTTCTTCGTATTTGCTCACGTGAGCATATGGACACTACATGGTTGATACACGGTCCCATGTAGTCGCTCCCTCCTTCGACCCATGGTTAAACTTCTGACGAACCATGAATTGATCATCAATTGATCAAATTAGGGTTTCTGAATCCAAGGATCATCATTCCAGATTCCAACCTTAATAATTTTACGACGACCTCGTGGTCATTAATTTTATTAATTATGCTCGGTTCAACGACCAATATTATAATTAATATTTTTGGTACGCTGCCAATAATCCATCAGATGAGCAACACATGCTCAGACGATCAAATATTCAACAATTCATCGCATGAGCAGCATTTTCTCAGATGAGGAATATTTGCTCAAACCAAGGAATATTGGTTCAACAATCGATATTCAACGATCCATCGAATGAGCAATACTTGCTCACTTCATCGTAAGAACTATACCTCTGTCTCATGACATGTTCAATTCATGAGTTTCAGAACATCATGTTCAACTCAATGACTACATGGACTCATCGTCCCATCAAACCACGAAGTCATCAATTGATTAACAAACCACGAGACGTCAATCGTGTCACTTATGGGGATATCACTTAGGGTTTTGGTCTGGCGGTCTACGGCACGTGTGTTCAAACACACGATGGAATGTGAGAAAGTCGTGCAATCAGTTGAAGGAATCCACGAGGTAGTGGGTGGAAAATCGACCAAGTCTCCACACGTTGAGCAACTACTTTCAAACACGATCTCCACTTCCCCACTCCTTGATTCCATCAACTGTCACACTTCATGGAATCATGGTGTCTACAATTCCAGCAATATAAATAAGTCTCTGAATCATGATTGAATCATCATCAGTATCATCAATCTCACGTCAAACTGATAACACGAGATCATCAACTCATCAATTGAGCAACTACTCTCAATTGAGCAATTTCAATCACTCAGAGCTTATCGTATTCAGAATTCACACACCCACAATCTTTGATTACCATTGATTCCACATATTACTCAGCTTCCCTCCTACAGATCAACCCATCCTCTCTTGTGACCGAATTTACTCTGGAACGGTCATTGTCTTGATTTAGGCCGGAGTACTACAGATTTATCTCTCGAATCTAAAGCACCCCCTTTGCAGCGGTGCATCTGTGTGAGGTTTAACATTTCGCTCGGTTCGAGGAGTCTCCTTCGTACGGTCGTCTCCTCAATTCCTTAAAAACCAGCAAATCGTTTTTCCCCATCTATAACCTGCTTCTCGAGAGGTGCGTCACTGCTTCTTGATCATGCAAGTACAGGAGGGCCTTTGATATAAATGTACTGACATTGAACGCGGAGTGAACTCCGTAGGCACCAGGATGTAGTTCTGATCACCAACATAGACTCTTCACTTCTTCAATGAAATAAATAAATAAATAATAATGAACGTGGAGAGAAAGTATAGACATAGTAATGAACGCGCAATTGGGGTATTAATTGGGGGATATGAATTACTAACCCCATCCAATAATGTCCGCTAAGGGGTGTTTTTTGGGGAAGGAAATACTAAAATACCCTTCCATCTAAATTAAAATTTAAAACTAAAAATCAAAATCAAAATCAATCCTAACAAGTTCTTAAAGATATGTTAAATTGAATTGTTGTTTAGCAAGAAGAAGAAGAAGAAGAAATGGCTTCATTGAGAAGGTACATGATACATGTTCACATTTGAAGTGTTGTTGTTGTGTTAAAACTTCGTTTGGGTTAGAATCATAAACTGATGAATACCCTACTGTTTTTTGTGCCGACATGGTTTTTCAAGATGAATACCATGCTGATATCTGGTGCCGACATGGTTTTTCAGGATGAATACCATGTCGATACTTGCTATTTCAGATAGATTTTCTGTATATTTTTGTCCTCAAACCGGCACGGTACACTTGAAAATCGACCATGCCGGCACTACTACCGGCATGATAATAAACTTTCTCTGCCGGCATTGTACTTACAGTTTCAAAATTGGGGGATATTGTGTATCGGCATGGTGAAAGTATGAATACCATGTCGATTTGGTCCCTGCCGGCATGGTATTCATACTTTTACCATGCAGGCACTGAGTTTTTCAGGCGTAACAATGGCATATTCGATGAAAAAAATCAAATTTCAATACATTAATGCCTATATATGACTAATTGGAGCACTTGTATATTCAGCTTGTTTACTTTCCTGGGTTGGTTCTTCACTTGAACCTTCATGATCATAAATATCTTAATTTAATGTTGCATCAACAAATTGAATGATAATGATTTATTCTAATGATTATTAAAATAACCTATTAACTTACCTAATTATATTTAACCACTAAACATGATTAATGAGGGGTACATTAGGAATTAGTTAAATACATGGATAAGGGGTGACTCTGATGTACTATTTATATCCCATTTTTGTCTTTTTCCTCTATCCCCCAATTAATATAAGTATCCCCAATTGCGCGTTCATAATAATTACAGGACGTAAAACTATATAAACACAAATCAGAAAACTACAATCCATATGAACGGAAGCATCGACCATTACAAATAAAAACTGATTATTTGAATAACGAGGTACAAGGTTATTAAGTTATTATTCGATGCTTCTAGAGGCCAATGATCTAAAAACTTTGCATAATAGATTTTTTGTCATCTGAATCAACAAACAAACTGATTCAAACTGGAATTAACACCAACACAAGTTCAAAGCTTTCAGGAAGATAAGTTGTCCACATTAAATTATCCATGTATATGTTACAGAGAGGTATAAGGCATCATATTGTGTGATGCAACCATCATTATATATGCACATTTATCAGAATACCCCTAAACCCAAATTGAACAAACAAAAGCAAAATAAATAAATATAACATATAGGTCAAATCATTTCATTATAACAAAACCCCACCTCATAAGACAGACAAGCACGGTGAAGAGCAATCTTCTTATTCATCACCACCACCACACCATCATCATTGGGAATCACAATAAATACCAGTTTAAGTAACCCGCAACCCTAATCAATAAAAATAATACTTCAATCGAAATTATTATCAAGAAAATCAAGAGCTTGAAAATTTACCATAACCCTAATATTAAAATTTAAATTTCTGAAATTAAAGATGATGAAGAAGATTGAGTGATAGATAATTACCCAATTATAATCGTGAAAAGGACTTTATCATTGACAACACAGATTTCCAATGGATCGATTTTTTGTTTGAAGATATTGAGTTCTTCTTCACCACCACCAGTACTAGAATCAAACCACTTAATCGATTTGTTCAGAAATATAACAAAAACTGTAAATATGCTACACGAGATTAGTGAGTTTCAGATATAAAAATTATTTGCTTGGTTCATCTTGTTCAGCAGCAGCAGCATCAAATCTGTTTTAAGCAAATATAGGGTTAGGGGTTAGATATTGGTTTTTCAATCGAGAAGATGCAGGACAGTGATGAAGAACATATGTTTTCACTTGAACGATTTCAGAACTTTCTCCAAAAGAGGGAAAAGGATTTGGGGTTTCATTAGGGTTCATAGGAGGAATGAAAAAGAGAAGAGAATGAATGAATGATCGAGATAAGAGAACCGAGTCAGACTCCCGAGTATCTGAGTGAGCTGAATAGTGAGTCAGTTTCAAAGTGTAGGCAGCCACACTGGTTTTTCACACGCGTACAACTGGGTTTAGTTGCGAATCGCAACTGAACCAAACAGTTGCGAGTTTCGTAACAAAAAATTCGCAACAGCTGCTAAGCTGTTGCTAAACCCCATATTTGGTGTAGTGAGCTATCCTCTATCTATGTTCTTTTTCTTTAATCAACATATCCTGTGCAAATTTTATTTTGCAAATTATATTAGTGAATGGAACGTTTCGTGGTATTTCTTCCGTTGGCTTCATTTCCATAAAACTCGATTATTTATCTTCTATATAGAAAGCATGTTTAGCGGATATAACTGATTAAGCTTGTGGTCTTTTAACCCCAATGAGTTTATAAATTAAGCTAACCAAAACTCTGTGTGTAACCTTTTTGTACCCTCTTCTTAAACTATTAATCAACTAAGTAGACAAGATATGATAGTACCAATTAATTTAAAGATGAGGAGTGACACATATTTGTAAGTCAGAGTATTGGTTTAACAAATATATGTGATGGTAAATGAAAATCATTCTTACACAAACATAGAAGCAACTTATGCTTGGTGAGAACAAAGTAACACTCAAAAGAGTGTCAGAGCTAGTAAAGGGTATCCATACCTATCGAATTGCACATACCATGCATAAATACATGCTAATGCAACATGGAGAACATATGTCACTTACAGTTGTATTTACACATATGCATCATTAAAGGGTTGATTATTTCGTATGCCATGTTATTTTTATATTAGAGAGGTAAAGACATTGACCATGATTATAAATTGGAACACTTTCTGGGTCAGTAAAGCTTCACTCCTTTACTTTTCTTAATATTGGTGTCTCTTTTTCACAACAATCTTGGTATTATTTATATACACTTATAGATGATTCAGTTCATATAGTGACAAACTTAAATTTGTGTATATATTTTTGTTTTTGTGTATGACTTGTAATATATTTTCTCATCTCATAATGGATAGTTCGTGCCAAGTCGGTGAAATTGCAAGACAAATAGTTCTTACAATTTGTGGATTGGACAAGAGACAAGTGAACTGTTGAAAATCTTGGTAGAAGCTACACATAATTAATAATTGAAAAGATAAAAGTGGATATTTTGTCAAGAATGCAGCAGAGAAGAAAATATTACCAAAGTTTTTTTTTTTTGCTAGGAAAAGATAAATATTACCAAAGCTTAACCAAACATGTTAATGCAATAAAACTTATGAGGATTTCAAAAGGGAATATATATGGTTCAAAGTTAAATTTGATTAGTACTGGTGCATGACGACATGAGGTTTTGGATGGTAAAAAAATGATTGTAGCTTATGACAAAATTCGGGACAATAATATCTTAAGGTTTGTGCATGTAATTGGTGTTCAGATTGTTCATTTTCTTTATTTTTTAGGTGTGCAAATAAATTAAACATTGAGTTTGCATTTGTAGTAGACATTCTGATATACCACTTGAGCAATTGCGTAATACTTGTTTTCTGCAAATTCTTTCTTTTTATTTGCTTTATCTAATATAAATTAAAATTCAATTGTCATTTGATTTGTGTTTCCTTTGTATTACCAAATGACACAAAAATATACATATATGTTATCCTTCAGAAGGTCCCCTAATAGTTCAACAGTTAACTGAATCTAATATACCCTATCCGACCCCTTAACATATTCAAGGAAATCTGGTCTACCTAAAAACTATCCGCCCCTTAACAGGTTTAAGAAAATAATGTCTACTTAAATAGTTATCATGAAAAACATTAGTAAGGAAGCAGCCTCGCTTGGCCATAGTGTTTGCCACGAAGCAAAGTAGTGTATATTCACGATCATATAAATAATTGGGTATCTATCTAACACGGTGACATAATTTAAAATGGGTATCTTATTTTTGACAATAACATAAATTATAATGGGCAATTGACTTTTATGGTTGTATAAATTAAAATAGGTATCTGAGCTAGACGATAGTATAAAAAAAAAGGTAAATTGTCATAAGTTCCAATGGAAGAGTATACTATTGTTTGGGAATATATGTACTCTAGCTTAATAGATGTATGAGGCAATTGGAAGTCGAGACTGTGCCTAAATCAATAATCTCAATTTACATAAGGATCTTTATTCCTGAAGTTGCATTGAAAAGAAAAAGACGATTTACATCACATTATGCACTATGTTTCTTGACAAAGATACTCTTAATAATCTGAATTAATATTTTAAAAGTACACATAAACAAATTCATAGTGAACGTCAGAGTTTGGACATGTAACTTTATTTTTCAAGAAAATCAATAGGTATCAACGCCAATACTAATTAATTTGCTAACACTAAACCGGATTGGTACCTACAGAATCTAAGTTTCTTATAGAAGTAAAATGAAAACCTCAAAAATTATTTGCATGAAGTTTCACATCCTTAAATGGTGGCTTCCTTGTATGAATTCCTAAATAACCAAAGCTTCATGTCAAGTAGTTATGTCCATTTGTTAGCACATGAAAAACCTGCCTTGCACTTTCCTGAAACATAAATATGGTTAACTCAGTAAGTGTTACAAATGAATGCCAATCTTAAAAGTAACGACCATGGGAGTAAAAGGATGGCGTACTTTGGCATGCATAATTGTTGAGTTGATAATAATAGATAAAACAAGTCAAATCTTTTATATCTTTTCGAGAAATGCTGGACCAACCAAAGGACATACTTGAAATCTATCATCTGGTGGACTCAGTACATCAAAAACCAAGAGGATATACACATTAAGTTCACTAGCTACACGTCTTATATAAATAAATGACTTCACTCGAATGGTTGGCTACAACTTCTAGATTGAAACCAGAATATAGTACACTCGTGTGGATATCGTATTACCAACATACACAAAGTCATTCTTGGGCAGCACGATAAGACCTCGAGTTGTAGAAGTATGAATACCTTTTGTGCTTACGCTCAAACCCAAGTATGTGAGGAGAAGCGGCATCACAAGTTTCATAAATAACTCTTGATAAAATAAGTGGACATAATCAACGGTGAATGTAACAACTCATGCAGAAACTGACTTCATTAGAATTACTACAACTTTTGGATAACATACATTTTTCAACATCAAAAAAAAAGTTAACATATCAGCATTAAGTTACATAAACATAAACATAAGAGTGTTGTCATAGCCTACAAAAATAGGGGTGGATCGATCATTAATAAGAGATAACAATATTGAGAACATATCACCCCTGGTTCATCCTTACAAATTTATTCCGCAACTGAGGTATAAGACATGTTTATTAATATTCAATTCGTGTCATCGGGGGAAATAGCCAGCAAAACCATCACCAACTGACTGGAATATAACATATTTTGAGTACACAAAATATAGTCCAGACATATGGGGTTTCACCTTTAGTCAGGAACAATTGAATATGGGTAAGACGTTGACTTAAATAATTATTGCTCCCATTGCCCCAACCAGCACAGTTGATAGACTAGATTGTCTGCGATATATAAACACCGACGAAATGTACAAAGGATTCAAAGCCGATAAATTCAATAGTTTGCTGGTAACAAATAATATTGCTAATTTGAAAATGTTCAAATAAATTTAAATGTATAGGAACCATGATTCATAATAAAATTAAAAAGGTTAATTTATGTTTTGCCGTATAAAATAAACTGGGTAGAAAACAATAAACAGTATTCACCGATGGTGACATGTGAAGTAAAAATATTAGGTTTGGACAGAGAGTCGCAATACAAAAGACTTTGGATTCATAAGTCATTCATCAAAATGAAACAATATGCCAACTTTGCATGCAACTTCTAATGTTTAACATTGTTGAGCAGCCTCAATTACCTCAGTGCCCAACCAGAATTAATTCAAGTCAATCAAAATTGAGGTTTTAATTTATTTAATCAGAAATAAAGGTTTGAAGAACATTACCAAATCATAATCAGACCAGCAACACATCAAGATCATAAATAAAACCGTGATTAAAGAAATCCAAACTTGATCTCACTAAAAACCAAAATTAGGGTTCAATTATAAAATACGTAACGGTTCATACTTAATACCAACATAATCACAAGTGGAAGTTAAAAATGTGGGGGTACCAAAATACACCACTGACTTTTTCTTAGGCAACCTATATGAACTAAACTCGAATACAATTCTGAGAGTTCAACTTAATGAATCTCAATCAAGGAATTATATGAAGAGATTATATCTCTTTCTCTCACAATTAGAATGTTTACAGAACCAATTCCGTGAACCTAAATATGTGTGAGATTACTTGGACGATTCCAAAGATCAATAGCCAAGAATCAATCAAGTCGTATCCAACAAACAAGGATGGATATATCTACTTTGATTGATTAACGTACAACCTGTGATATTTCAATTATCAAGATAAACAATATAATGTGGAATAGAAATAACACAGGCACTAGAAATTTTGTTAACGAGGAAATTGCAAATGCAGAAAAATCCCGGCACCTAGTCCATATTTGAACACCAAACTGTATTAAGCCGTTACAAATGCTAGAATACCATTTTTTGGACTTGAATGTAGTTGAGACCGAATCACACCATCATAGCAGTTCAGTTACAGTCGCACTCCTTACACCTCTTGAATCCCAGTAAGACTCTGTGCAAATGATTACCTTAGCTGACGTCCTTTACAGCCTAAGAGTTGCTTCAACTCAATTGAAGACTTTGAACCAATCTTCCTACCACATATAAGCCTATACGTGATTTCCGTTCTGATTAAATATCAGGGTGAGGTTGGAAATCGATAGCAATAGACAAAGTCTAGCTAACCTCAAAATCCGGTCTGATGACTTCCGAAGAGCAACGTAGATTATTATTCACCTCACAAGTATAAACTTGTGGAATCACAAAGTCTGAGACAAAATAACTTTGCGATCTCTATCTATCTTGTTTTTGGAGCAAAGCTCGACAATCAAAACAAGATTAGGATACACGAAAGATAAAGATAGTTTGACTTGGATTCAAGAATCCCTAGGTGAAGTCTTTTTAGACACTAAACTCCAGAAGGGTTTTAAGGAGAAGATGACTCTAGTTTACAAATAGGAAACACAAGAATAGTGCCATGGATTCAAAGATCCCAGTTGTTTGAGGTTCTGCTTATATAGACTTTCAAGAACAAGGTTGCTTTAGGTTTAAGCTAAGATAGATTTGGAACCGAGCAATCAAAAATCACCGTTAGATGAAAAACTTGACTTGAGACTAACATAGTAAAATATACACTATGGTTAGGATGAACCGTAACCGAACCGTGTACAATGACATGTTCATGTAGGTTAGCTAAAACTATCCAATTGAACTATAAGCTTAATCATTTTCGTATAACACTAGCGTGAAGCGAAGCGTGGGGCATTTTTCATTTTTAAGAAGCGATGCGTATGTCGAAGCGTGAAGCGTCGATTCATGGTTGATGTTTGAAGCGGATATTTCCTTATAAATAAATTAGTCTTAACTAGTAATTATAAATTTAGGAAGATAATATCTATATAAATTTTATATAAGTATAATTATTATCAAAAACAAAGTGCGTGGCACATTGGTTCATCCTTCTCCAGGCGATCCCCCTCGAAACATTCATATTTTTATTTAAAAAGCTTTAAAAATTACGCGAGAAGGGAGTTGACTAAGTCAAGAAGCGCATCAAATTAGGGAATCTAGCGCTTCATGGTAGATTCACTTCACATTGGCGCTTCAGAGCGAAATGCTGAAATATGAAGTGAAGCGTACGCTCCGAAGCGTGAAGCGTGCGCTTTTAAAAACCATGACTTTAAGACTTCTCTTGAATCACACATATAATTAAAAATGTTTAGATAGGGTTTTTAGAGAGTTGTTCAAATTATCTCATAGAAATAATTATGATGCATCTACAATTATTCGACAGGGTAAGTATGTGCACCTATGGTACGTATATTGTACATGTTCGTGAATGTTCTTGTCATACTACGTGTACGGGGTATGGATACCCTTAAGATAAAAACGAGTTCAGGACCTCACAAGTCTTTTATGGTATGCGTACCTAATTTGATTTTGAAACCAACAAATATTTTTCGGTTTGCATACTAGGTATGCGTACCTTTCTTGGTTCACGAACAACATACTTATTATGGTATGGATACCGGGTATGCGTACCAAAAAGTCGATGCCGAAATATAGCTACGTCGGTACGTATATTGAGCGGCTCTAGACTTATAACAGTTCTCCTAGTATGTGAACTGGTATGCATACTTTCCAGTATCCAAATTTAATAATAGTTCTATATCTCTCTAATAATCAATACGAAACATTCCCGAGTAACATCAATGACACATATCTGTTAGAGCATAGCTCGGTTGAACCCACCAAGCGTTGGTATGTCAAGTTTGGTTGTCATATTTTAGTGAATCAAAACTCATGTTAAGAGTCGCTTGATTATGTACTAGAGTCAACTTCGTATAGGTTAGCTTGAAAGTATTAGAATATGAGACATTACAAGTATTGTGAAGACTTGAAGAAGTGAAGAAGTAAGAATCTACAACGGAAACATCATCCTTCCACTTGAGGTTAGTGATACTTGACTTCAACTGTTTCATTCCCTAACGCATCTTTCAAGTCGTGCATATTGAAAACAAAACTGCGAAGCATGAACACTCTAGATAGACATAGTATTAAGGAATACAATACGAGGTTTATTGCTTAACCATTAAACTTTGTAGATAAGATATCGACATAATCGTTTAAATTCTATTGTGATTATGTATGGGCATGAGATGAGGATTTCATCCTAGGAAACAATGTTTTACATGTGTTTTAAGGAAGTAAGTTCATAAACTTGATTATGAATCGAAAAGGAAATCGCCAGGCGTTATTGGTATTGTTATTCATTGCATATCTTGTGAACAACCAATATGTGTGATTTAGTATAACCGCTCATGACTTGTTTGTGTTCTTGGTAAAAATATTCACAAAGGCCTGACTTATGTATTGGTATGACTTTTATTAGTGAAACTGATCTTAAGTAATCACCTGAGATGGTATGATCGAGTTTGTGATCTGTGTATGACCGAATCTGGGTAAAGGGGAACCGATCCTAGTAAGAGGTGCAACACATCACAAAGGGGAATCGATCCTTGTATGAGGTGCAGCAAGTTTGTAGAGGAAAGGGGAACCGATCCTATGGACATGTGCAACACGTTTTTAGGCAAAGGGGAACAGATCCTATGGACATGTGCAACACATATAAGTTAGATACCATATATATGTGGGGAACCGATCCTAGTACCTAGTCAACCGAATTTCGGAAAGCTAGTGTGACTATGCACAGTACTCATATGGAGGTAGAACCGAAACTTGTTTTGGTAGAACCGTAAAACCCATGATTTGTGATTGAGTGTTCTTGATCAATCACATAGTTATTGAAAGTCAAATGAACCAATACTAAACTTGTTTGGAAGTGTGGAAAATCGGTTTCAAGGTTGTAAGTGTGAAAGAGGAGTTACAAAGTAAGGATGTCGACACACTTTGAACACATGCTTTAATGTTTATCTTTAATTGTTCAAAGTTATTCCTTAATAACTAAAGGAAGAAAATCCCAGGATCGGAACATAAATAAGTTAAGAATCTTTTAATTAAGGTCTTAATTTTATTTTAGGAAAATGAGAATTAGTAATGTGCATTTACTAGTTAAAGATTTTCCAAAGAGATTTTCGGTCAATAGTTTGGACAGAGCATTTCCAGGAATTATGGAAACCGAATTTGTGCTTTAATGAATATGTTGAGAATATTTTCGGTTTTGGAAATTCCTTGGTGTCCAAACTTCATTGTCTATAAATACTTGAAGTTTGCATTTCTAGCAAACTAATCCTTCGTGACAACAAACTTCCTCGTTTGTGTTGTTACTGGTGAAGCCGCCTATTCGGAGAGGAGAGTAACCTAATTAGGCGAAATCTCTTATGGCCGCGCAGTTTAAAGTTTTCTTTGGGATTAAGAAGCTCTATTAGTACCGTTGGTGGGAAACTAGATAATTATGGTTTATCTTGTGTTTTCGATTGATTTGATTGACTAACTGGCAGGCTTTGAAAAGGTGTAAAAATTATCCCCGGCCAAAAACTTGGTGGACCCGGAGATATGTATATAAAATTAAGCGCAATAAAAACGGGGGCCTACAGTAATACCGCAAGTGCACGGTCGTTGGTTGTAGCTCGTGCAAGTACGGGTCGATCCACAGAGATCGGGTGTGATTTGTGTGTTTAGCTATTTTGGGCTCCAAATTGGATTATGGTCTTAAGGTTGAGAACATGAAAATATGGTCTATTGGTCTCAAAACCTTATGTTGGGCTTATGAACTCTTAGCCTAACCCAAGAAGTAAATGGGGTCTAATGGGTTTGTTTTTAACAATGAAATGAACTGAGCTTGGGCTCAGTTGGTCTTGAAGTGAAAATGGGCTTTGGCCTTAAACTTAGGCTTTTGATTAAGCCCACAGTTGACTGAATTGGGCTTTTAACCTTAACCTAAACTGGGCTTTGAGCCTTATTGAAGTGGGCCTCAGTGAACTAAACCTTGGGCTTTTGTTTTGGTCAAGGATCTGGGCCTTTGGGCTTTACTGATTTGAACTTGGGCTCAGTTGGATGGGATCTGAGCTTGGCTGCAGGAACTGGACTTGGCTTGGCAGGAGAAGAAGTGGCAGGGCAGCAGCAGCCTGGCAGCAGGCTTGGCAGCAACAACAGCAGCAGCAGCTTGGCAGCAAACAATGCAAAGCAGCAGTGCAATGCAGTGAAAGAAAGAAAGCAGCAGAGTTGCAGAGAAGGCAATGTAGCAGCTGCACAAGCAGTGCACAACAGCACAAGGCCAAGAAGAAGGAAAAACAGTTAACAGGAAAAGGAGTAGCAGCAACAGAAATAAATCAGCAAATAAACATGGAAGTAAAACAGTGACAGAAACAAAGAACAAAGCAACTACAAGCATAAAACAGTGCAAGATGAACCAAGGCCTAAGCCAAGGGCAGGGGTGATAAAGAAACTGAAATGAAGCAAGGCTAGACTAAGGCATTCAGGAGGTATACTAAAAGAATGGGAAGAGAACTAGCTTGCTATGAGCACTAGTTTCTCCCAAAGCTCAATCAACACTGCAACCTAAGCATACACAAGGAATGGCAAGAAAATCAGCTTGCTATGAACACTGATTTCTTCCATTGCACAATTAGTTCAAAGCTTCACAGATACCTAGCCTAGCATTCCATCAATTGTGACAGCAAATTTAAACATGACAGTGAATTGATACTAACAGTGAGCAACAACAAACATGAACACAACTAACTGAACTAACAATGAACAACATCTAAACAGGACACATGTTAACAGGAGATGAAAATAAAAACATTAACAGAAACATCACACTAAACAGGAATTAACAGAACATGAACATTAACATAAATAACAGGAGCATTAACAGAGCAGCAAATTGAACTAAAAAGAAACAACATTAACAGAAAAATAGTAATCAAGAACATGAACTGAAATTGAGCTGAAACACATTAAAGAAAACATTAACATTAACAGGACATGAAAGTCCTGGATGCCGGCTAATCCAAGCATAACTATTACAACATACCCACAGTCTTATATATACCCACAACACATTAGGGTTCTACAAAAAAAATTCCCAAACTGACAGAGCTAGGGTTGGTGAATTCTTACCTAATTTGATGTAGCAACATCAAATTGAACGCAACCCATTACTCTACTTGTCCTTCTTTACCTCTCCATGCCTTCAATTTCACTCTAGCTCAACCCAATTTACCTATTTCACACTTTAGGGTTTCGGTTGAAAATGTGTGAAATAAGTGAATTAGATGGACTAGGGGGATGGGAACAATGATGGGTTATCATTGTTTGACGTGGTGACAGAGGTGGGTGGCGGAGCAGGTGGTGACAGAGGTGGAGAAGGTGGTGGCAGGACATGGTTGCAGGGAGATGGTTCTGCAGAGGGGTGGGTGGAGGAGAAGGTCGACTGGTTGGGAGAAGGGGTTGTTTGGTTAGGTGGATGGTGCTCGGTCACTAGGGTGTGAGGCGGGTGTATCTAGTTTTGATGTTCTGTGACTCTGAGCTGCGAGATGCGAAGATGGTTGGTAGATCGGACGGTGATACGGAGGCAAGCGATGAGCGACCGTTGGATTATATGATACAACAAAATCAACGATGCCAGATGGAGTTAGGTGTTGTAGTGTTAGGCGGAGATATCAAACTTTGATGAACAGCAATGGAGCGACCGTTGGATTCAACTACCATCTAATCTGAAGGCTTGGAATTCCAGCGCTGTGGTGCTCGGCATAGACTTCAGATTTTGATGCTCTATGAAGGAGCGACCGTCGGATGCTTCTGAGAAATGATCTGATGGCTGAGAACGGAGGCGCTTTTGTGTGTCGAAAATGAGGTTGTGCGCACCATTCTTCGCGGCTTCCTTGCGTAATTTCTCCCGGCTTTTCACTACTTCTCTGCTCTTTTTGCTCCGCAAGTCATCCAGACTTTATTTATTACCAAAAAATGCAAAATTAATTAATAAAAATATTTATTCTTGAAAACAATGAAAATACAGAATATGGGATAAAATGTAGAATTAATGCATAAAAGATGAGTTAAATGCCAACAAAAAGGGATAAATATATGCAATATTTGGCACTCATCAAATACCCCCAAACCTGAATTTTACTTGTCCTCAAGTAAAACAGAACTAAGGAAATCCTAACTATACCACTGTCGCTGGTCTCTCGAATGCATTTAGCGTATGCACTAAGCCTTTTAAACCACTAAGTGTCCCTAGTGGACGAGTTGAAGTCTCGTGAAGGTTTACCAGAGGTGTGCCTACAAAACCTAAGGACAAAATATAAGCTCATATTCCATCAAATGTGACATGTGCAAAACAGTTAAGCTCACAGCAAAATGGAGATGTCAATCTAGCTATCGAAGGCACAATCCTAGCACTGATAACAAATAAAGACATGTGATAAGAGTGTAAAGTGTATCTACACATGTGTAAAGAAAGATCAGAAGTCATGACTACTAATCACCAAGAGATAGTTTCTCAGGCTAAGAACTGAGGTCGAAATCTAGCTAGCTGTCCGGACTTTACGAGAATTGTGAATGAGTTGGAGGTATTTCACAATTACTCGCGTTGTACATCAATGGCATACACCCTCCTTGCTTACAACACAAAAACACAAAAGATGACTATTTACATGACTCTTATTTACATTGACAATTCTCTTTTTATTTTTGGAACAAGAGATGATGGAATTGATAAATACTTGATTTTTTTTTTTGGTATTTTTCTGATATTTTTTTCTCTTTCTTTTTTTTTTTT
>NC_039366.1:158843838-158847744 GCF_003573695.1 Papaver somniferum | reverse complement strand
TCTAAAGAGTTGAGGATCAACCCAAAAGACAAAGTGTAGAGACAAAGAAAGTTTTAAAACACTAAAATTGGACTTAAATGGGAATGAGAGTGAAAAACCGAATGAATCAACCCTAAACCTAAATTTTTCAACAGGTTTACTTTTAAGCACAAAATCTAACAATTTTAGGGGTTCAGGATTCAAAAGGTCTAACTCATAATGGACTGTTTTCGGGATGGGCAAACATGCAATTTCCAACTGTGGCTTTTTAAAAGTGTTATATTTTGAAGCAAAATAGTCCAAGAGGACTTGGGAAGCACACAGTTCCAATCCTAGGTTAGGCATTTTCAGAAAAATTGGTTTTACAATATTGGTACAAACCAAATCTAGGTTGGGTGGAAGACCATCAGATTGTGACTTAGGTAGAAGAATAGGCATATCATTATCAATCAAATCAAAGTCTTCTAACTCATCTACACATGTCACATCATGCTCACAATCATCAATCAGTTTAGCAAGATTACAATCAGAATTATCAACATCATCAACAGATTTATTCTCGTGTATCGGCACATCAGGGGAAACATCACATGGAATACTAGAAGAAATATCATGCATTAAGGTCGGGGCAGAGAAGCCTAATGTATTTGAACCCAAAGGTTCCATAACATTTTCAGTATAGACATGTTCTTCTAACATAACATCATAATCATCATCATCATCATGATAGGAATTTTGCAATCTAGGATAATTTTCAATCCTAAGGTCGGAGTTATTACAAGAATAAAACTCTAATTCATGAGGATGACTCATATCATGTGGTGTTGTTCCTGTTTCCCTAACGGATTCCCATTGATGGGTTTTCTCTGCAATCTCGGCTAAAAAATTCCATGCATCATCCACAGATTTATCAATAAACTCACCATTACACATAGACTCAACCATGGTTCGAGATTTAAAGTCTAGTCCCTCATAGAGGATGACGACAAGTCTCCACTTCTCAATTCCATGGTGCGGACATTCACTCAACAAATCATTAAAACGTTCAAAATAGTGAAAAACAGTTTCCTCATCCAATTGGACAAAACAATTGATACTTTGACGAATAGCGATGGTCCTATGGTGTGGAAAAAATTTTTGGAAAAATTGATTAGTGAGTTGTTCCCAAGTGGTGATTGATTGTGGTCTCAAACCGTAAAACCATGTTTTGGCCCTTTCCTTTAAAGAAAATGTAAACAAACGCAATTTCAGAGAGTCTTCGGACAAATGATCAGGTTGCATAGTCCGACAAATTAGTTCAAACTCTCTTACATGAGTATAGGGGTTCTCAGAATCGAACCCTCGAAATATAGGAAGTATTTGTATCATGCTTGCATTTATTTTAAAAGGGTTATTGGTTTGAGGTAATACAATACATGATAATGGAATTTTTATTGTGGGATACATGTATTCATGGAGAGCACTAGGTTGGCCCATATTGAAAAGACACAAAGCCCACTATTTGGTTTTAATGGGTTTTCAAAATTTGGTTTTTTATGGGAAAATTTTGGTTTTGATGGGAATGAAAAACATTTGGTTTTTATGGGTTTTGAAAACTTTGGTTTTTATGGGATTAAAAATTTGGTTTTCGAAATTAGGAGCAATTTTTTTTTTTTTTTTTTTTTTAAAAAGAAAATAAAATTTGGTTTTTGAATGGGAGCAAGCCCACTGTTTGGTTTTGTGTTTGCTTTGGCTCAGCTGGTTTGAAAACGTTTGGTGAAACTGAGTCCAAAATCTCGGCCTAGAATTTGGGTACTCGGCCCACTAACGAGTTAACCTAGCGTGATCGGTTACAAGCTCAGCTGGGTTTAAAAACCCAGAATACAAAATACAAGTCCAAATTAAACAAGCTCACAAAAATTAAATACAAGCCCACAAATTAAACAAACAAGCCCACAAATAAATTATTACAAACCCAACAGAAAATAAGAGAAGCCCAAAAATTGGCTTTAATATTACAAGCCCACAATTAAAAAAATTGGAAGCCCACAATTCAGGTTCTCTTAAATGGGTTACCTTTTAAGCACAGCCCAGCTGCTCTGATATTGTTGCAAAAACCCAGTTGGGTTTTGGTTCTTTTCCTTGGTGGCGTCCCAGCAGAGGAAAAACAGGTTCAGAACAGCAGGTCCAACAGCAAATGAAGTGAAGCAGATGCAGATGCAAATGCTATGAAATGAAATACAAAATAGCTAAAGAAAAACACAGATAAAACACAGCACCAATCCCCGGCAGCGGCGCCAAAAACTTGATGGACCCGGAGATATGTATATAAAATTAAGCGCAATAAAAACGGGGGCCTACAGTAATACCGCAAGTGCACGGTCGTCGGTTGTAGCTCGTGCAAGTACGGGTCGATCCACAGAGATCGGGTGTGATTTGTGTGTTTAGCTATTTTGGGCTCCAAATTGGATTATGGTCTTAAGGTTGAGAACATGAAAATATGGTCTATTGGTCTCAAAACCTTATGTTGGGCTTATGAACTCTTAGCCTAACCCAAGAAGTAAATGGGGTCTAATGGGTTTGTTTTTAACAATGAAATGAACTGAGCTTGGGCTCAGTTGGTCTTGAAGTGAAAATGGGCTTTGGCCTTAAACTTAGGCTTTTGATTAAGCCCACAGTTGACTGAATTGGGCTTTTAACCTTAACCTAAACTGGGCTTTGAGCCTTATTGAAGTGGGCCTCAGTGAACTAAACCTTGGGCTTTTGTTTTGGTCAAGGATCTGGGCCTTTGGGCTTTACTGATTTGAACTTGGGCTCAGTTGGATGGGATCTGAGCTTGGCTGCAGGAACTGGACTTGGCTTGGCAGGAGAAGAAGTGGCAGGGCAGCAGCAGCCTGGCAGCAGGCTTGGCAGCAACAACAGCAGCAGCAGCTTGGCAGCAAACAATGCAAAGCAGCAGTGCAATGCAGTGAAAGAAAGAAAGCAGCAGAGTTGCAGAGAAGGCAATGTAGCAGCTGCACAAGCAGTGCACAACAGCACAAGGCCAAGAAGAAGGAAAAACAGTTAACAGGAAAAGGAGTAGCAGCAACAGAAATAAATCAGCAAATAAACATGGAAGTAAAACAGTGACAGAAACAAAGAACAAAGCAACTACAAGCATAAAACAGTGCAAGATGAACCAAGGCCTAAGCCAAGGGCAGGGGTGATAAAGAAACTGAAATGAAGCAAGGCTAGACTAAGGCATTCAGGAGGTATACTAAAAGAATGGGAAGAGAACTAGCTTGCTATGAGCACTAGTTTCTCCGAAAGCTCAATCAACACTGCAACCTAAGCATACACAAGGAATGGCAAGAAAATCAGCTTGCTATGAGCACTGATTTCTTCCATTGCACAATTAGTTCAAAGCTTCACAGATACCTAGCCTAGCATTCCATCAATTGTGACAGCAAATTTAAACATGACAGTGAATTGATACTAACAGTGAGCAACAACAAACATGAACACAACTAACTGAACTAACAATGAACAACATCTAAACAGGACACATGTTAACAGGAGATGAAAATAAAAACATTAACAGAAACATCACACTAAACAGGAATTAACAGAACATGAACATTAACATAAATAACAGGAGCATTAACAGAGCAGCAAATTGAACTAAAAAGAAACAACATTAACAGAAAAATAGTAATCAAGAACATGAACTGAAATTGAGCTGAAACACATTAAAGAAAACATTAACATTAACAGGACATGAAAGTCCTGGATGCCGGCTAATCCAAGCATAACTATTACAACATACCCACAGTCTTATATATACCCACAACACATTAGGGTTCTACAAAAAAAATTCCCAAACTGACAGAGCTAGGGTTGGTGAATTCTTACCTAATTTGATGTAGCAACATCAAATTGAACGCAACCCATTACTCTACTTGTCCTTCT